>NC_137464.1:187127052-187329251 GCF_964235325.1 Thermobia domestica
CCGTTTACCTTAGCCTCGGTGCATAATTGTCGGACGTTAAACTATAAAAAAACACAAGAACATCTTACCTGTTTCACATACGAGTGGGTACTACACCACGGATATTACTACACGGTGCGTACTACTTAATATCAACCAATTGAACAATAGTAAAACATTACAATCACTGTACTGGTCGTATGTAGTGTAGAGATGGAATGAGTCATCCATCACAGTCTCACTTGTCGCAATTTTTGTCCGAGTCTTTGTGTCGCTTCTTAGCAGTGGCAAATCTAGCATGGGGGCGAGAGGGCCTAGGGCTCAGTTTTTTTAAGTGACAAAAATAATTGAAGCTATTATTTATATGTTTTGAAATTCTATAAGAAGTGTTGCCTTTTATTCTTCAGTGGATACTTCTAGGACAACATTAGTAATGGTGAGTTGTATATTTATATTCAACATTTATTTTCTCTGACAATTTCTAAATTGAACGGTAATTACAATTTTTTATCTCATAAAGCCAGGGGTGTAGCCAAGGGGGGGGGGCATCGGGGCCAGGCCCACCCAAATGGTTTCCTGCCCCCCCCAAATGACCAGCTTTTAAAACATCATAGTAAAATTATCTCGCTCCATTCATTTAAAAGTAACAAAGTTTATTGACAATTAATAATTTAGGCTATGGTAAAATAGTATGGAGAAATATTGTTTTTCCACACCGATCGAAAAATAGTATAGTATCTCTTCCTTATACCGATCGAAAAATAGGATACTTTTTTGTGACAGCAGATTACGAAATTTACTGCGATTTATATTTGACAGTTTAAAGACAAACGTTTTAACAATGTACTACAAATACAGCCATAAAACAAAGGTACTAAACTGATTTGTAACTACAGTATATTTTTGTATGCTTTAACTAGTGTTTTAAAAGGCATAGAGGATGGGAAATTTGGTGAGAAATAATGCTTTTATTCAATTTGGATTTCATTCGCTCTCTCTTTTATTTCTACTCAGTGTAATAAAATAATTGTTTTTTTAGTCACGAATAATAAATAAATATTTTTGTCAGGAAACCGTAAAGAAATTAAGTGAAATTTCAAAGAAAATCAATCTTGTGTAGATAGGTTCTGTATACAAGGTCTTAAATTTAAACATAAAGGTAACCAAGAAAAGTTTTGTTGCTTTTTCACCCACCACCTTCGAACATCGATATGTCACCTAACCTGGAAGATCAAAAATAGTCCCCATCAGCATCGACGACCTTCTGAAAACGTTCTGGAAGGCCATAGAATCCAATGCGGTAGAACTTGGTGGGCCGTGAAACGAAGAAGGTATCAGGTGCATTTTGGACTTTTACTATGGATTTGAACTGCCGTCCTCTAAGGTGATTGTCCAAAGAATGGAACAGGTGATAATCGGACGGTGCAATACCCGGGGAATATAGTGGTTGCAATATTGTTTCCCATCCAAGGCGGAAAATGGTGTCCTGAGTCATCATAGCCACGTAGGACTTAGCGTTGTCCCGTAAACGAGGACCCATTTGCAATTCAGAAGTGATGGCTCCAGAGTTTTGAGTTTTTGTTGAGCACAGCTCAACTGCTGACACTACACATTTGCATTGATACTCTGACCAGCTGGTAGCAGTTCCCGATGCACGATGCACCAAACACAAAGAAGGACCTTCTTCTGGTACAGTGCTGTTTCGGCTGTTTTGAAATCGGTTCATGGGATGCTAACCAATAATGACGGCGCCATGGAGCTTCGTATAGGACGCACTTTCTATCACATGTCAACACCCTGTCCAGAAATGGCTCCGAAACAGTAAATAAACACAGGCGACTACCGCGTTGCCTTCTGGCCCGGAGTCAAAATATGTGATACCCATCGACCCAACTTGTAGTGCTTCACAAGTTGATGGATGTGCTGCCGAATGGCTTCTCCACACACTGAATTGTAGTCCCAGTTCCTCTTTGTACATGTGTTCGTCTTCTGGCACGTGGTGTTTTCGGGTGTTTCGTCATCGTCCTTAAACTTGTTAAACCATCGCTGCAATGTCCGCGTCGTCACGACATCCTCACCAAAGGCCTGGCATATCTTCTGTCCCGCTACAGCGGCGTTTGACCTCCATTTGAACTCGTCCAGCATGC
Organism: Thermobia domestica; assembly: GCF_964235325.1. Taxonomy (NCBI): domain Eukaryota; kingdom Metazoa; phylum Arthropoda; class Insecta; order Zygentoma; family Lepismatidae; genus Thermobia; species Thermobia domestica. The sequence goes on from NC_137464.1 coordinate 187,129,179, forward strand.
ATGCTCTTATGACGCTCTGTGGATGTCCCATGTTCCCTCTGTCTTTACGCAAGTTCACGGTGTGTCTGAATTGCCACAACCAGGTAGTACGTTGGATATACCCACACCAACAACTGACGTTCGCCGTATCTCCAATCGCATTCAACTCACGGTGTGAGGTCCAATTGAACACAGACCTCCACGAAAAGGGACAGAACTTTCTTGGTTACCTTTATAGTTATGCACAGAAGTATAGCGTTTGGTCCCGGGTAGTAGTTCTTGATTAAGCATAGGGCCTAATAAAAACTATCTTGAATATAATTTATGGATAATAATAATAATAATAATAATAATAATAATAATAATAATAATAATAATAATAATAAGAAGAAGAAGAAGAAGAAGCTAAAATAGTGGTTTCAGTTTTCCAGAAGGAAACCAAAATTTTCCTTTCTTTCAGGCCTCAAAAACACTAGCAGCAACACTTTTTTTTTTGGCTTTGTACATTGTAGCTGCCCCCCCCAAAAAAGCGACGGGTTCCCCCTACACAAACCTGCTGGCTACACCCCTGCATAAAGCGCAATTTCTTGTGACTTATCTGTGTAGCTATCGTACCTGTAAATGTTTACAATTGATTAATAGCTAATTCGTACTCCATGTCTAACTGTAACTGGTGAAAATAATGATTCATTTTTTTTATTCCTAGTTTCTGTTCACGAAACGAATAAACGGAATTCAAATTAAAATGATCTGCGTAAACTCAAGATACACCTAGCTCCTCAGTTTTGCTGGAGCCACCCAGTTTTTACTTTCTAGATCCGTCACTGTTTCTCCCACTTTCTCATTCCACCAATTTTTCCATCATCATTCACTTGCCTTAACGATCGTCTCCCTTACCATAAAGGGCATAATTGTGGGACGTTAAACAGAAATATTTAATTTTCATTTCGACATTCACAACAATAAACAAATAAAAATACGTAAATCACAATAATCACTCAACCATATTATAAAACAATACAACGGCGTCATTGCAGGATTCGCGTGAGTGGTCAAGACTCCGATACAAGTAGAGCTTCTCATTTTTATTAGTACCGTATTCTCGCGTGTATAAACCACACTTTTTTCCACGAAAAAGCAAACGAAAATGTAGTGCGGCTTATACACGCGAATGATTTAAAATGGCTTAAAGATAATTACGGTATTAATTTTTTTGCGTTTCTTGTACGGTATTTACCGTACATCACAAGAAACACGTATAGAAAACAAATCCACAAGGTCATAATCAGACGAAACAACAATTCAACACAGGAACAAGCACGTTAACTCAAATACCGCTATGGTTGATTTGAATCAACAATTACCGGTAAACGGCCAAAGATTCCTCTGCGGTAGCAATCGCGCACTAAAGAGTTTTTTTTTTTTTTTTTTCTACGAGAAGGCAGTCTGTCTCGTGCGCTGCACCTATAGGTTACGAACAGCGTGCCTTGTGGATTTCTTCTAAGGAAAATGTCCAAACGACTTAGCTACGATGCACATTTTAAATTGCAAGTTATCCGAATCTCTGAGGAAAACGGGAACCGAGTTGCTGGACGTCATTTTCACGTGGATGAATCCAACGTGCAACGTTGGAAAAAGCAGAAGAATGAACTTCAAGCAACAAGGGGCAAGAGGAAAGCGTTTCGTGGAACAGCAGCTAAGTATCCACAATTTGGAAGAAAATGTTTTATCTTACGTTAATGAGAAAAGAAGTTCAGGTTATGCTGTTACAGTTGATATGATACGCTTTCAAGCTCTTGAAGAGGGTCGTCGGTTGGCAGTAAGCCACAATTTTCGAGCAAGTGATGGATGGTGTGCACGTTTCATGCATCGGAATGGCTTGTCACTGCGTCGTAGGACAACAGTTGCTCAACGTCTTCCAGCAGACTTTGACGATGAAATTTTGAGGTTTCAGAGATTCATTATCCGTAAGCGACAAGCCAATGGGTATGCGCTCTCCCAAATCGGTAATGCTGATCAAATATCCATTTACTGGGACATGCCTATGTCTACTACAGTTGCGCCAAGAGGCTCGCGCACCGTAAGAATAAAAACTACAGGTGGTGAGAAGCAGCGATGTACCGTTATGCTGGCTGTTCTGACAGATGGAAAAAAACTACCACCCTACGTTGTCTTGAAGCGAAAGACTGTACCAAAAGACATACTGCCGGGTATTTTTATGCGTCTTCAGGAAAAAGGATGGATGGAAGAGTATTTGGTGTTGGACTGGCTACAAATGGTGTGGAACAGAAGACCTGGTGGTTTGCTGAAACTTAAGAGCTTGTTAGTATGGGATAGCTTCCGAGCTCACGTGACTCCTCGTATGAAGCGAACATTAAATGAGTGTAAAACTGACACAGCTGTTTTTCCTGGGGCCTTACTTCCATGCTTCAGCCCCTCGATGTTACTGTTAATCGCTCCTTTAAAAGTTCATTCAGGAGACTTTACAATGATTGCAGGAAACCATGACCGTACACCCAAAGGTAAGATCAAACGTCCGACTGTGCGGCTTGTGTGTGAATGAATTCTGGCAGCCTCGGAAAGTGTTAAACCTGAAACGATCGTCAGAGGATTTTTGAAGTGTTTAATGTCCAATGATCTGGACGGCTCCCAGGATGATATGCTATGGGATATCAGCGATAGTGATCGTGAAATGAAATGAAATCTTTGAGTTTTACGTCCCACGGTTATGCCGGTTAGGCTAAAGGAGACGGTGATTATGAGAAATGAATGAAATGGTGGAATGAAGAAAGTGGGAGGAAACGGGAGAACCCCGAGAAAACCCACGCACACGGTGTTTGTCCACCATAAAGGATAGTGATCGTGATGCCAGTGATGCCTTTAATGCAGGTACTGATAGTGCAAGCAACCTCTCTACTGGTAGTGACTGTGCTAGTGACAGTGAATAACATTACAACTGTACATTTTGAGCAACCTCTCTAGTGGTAATGACAGTGTAATTTTATTTTAGAATAAAAAGTCTTAGTGTGTGATAAGTACGTACACATGATTTTATTTTAGCTGTAGCTTGATAGACATTCTACCCGCGGCTTATCCTTAAGATTTGTTAAACGGATGTAAAGGTAAATTTTAAGGGTGCGGCTTATACACGCGAGAATACGATATATTAAAACTTAACCAATAATTTTACACTTTGAACATAAAACGGTACTTAACAACACAAAAATACATTGTTAAGGAACAGAATGGAAAAACATCGCAAGTCACAGACATACGTATACATATTTTTTTAGGTAGATATACCTGTTTCACTTAGTTTTAACTTTCAGGAAAGACAGTAATAAGACAAACCACACAAAAGCTCTTGCAAATAAAAATATTCACTATTATAATGTTTTCCGTTCCTCATGGAAATAAATAAATAAAACTAGTCAATGAACTTAGGACATTTTTAATTCATGTCTTCAACAACAAGATTGATGTGTGCCGCGCCGCGCGTCATCGATATGTATGCTAATAATATACGATCTAAGCTTAGAGAAATTTTCTGCCTACATGCACATTTGCGGATCCCAAACGTTTCAGGTATCCTCTGATCTTATTGGCCGATGCAGATAGGCCATACATATAGCAAGACATGACATACATATAGCAGAAAGTAAACACCAGATGCTGTCGGCCCTCGTAGCCGAGTGTGAGCCCTCCCTACTGGTCTAGTGGTTAGCACGTGCACCTTTGGTGTACGGGTTCCCGGGTTCGATTACAGGTGGAAGAACCCTTGGAATTTTAAATGGCCTCGATATTTCTGTCCCTGTCGTTGTCGTTCTAGGATACTGGTAAAGCGAGCTAAACAAGTAAAAAGCGAGTAAAAACTACTAAAATAAGTAGATATGCAAGTTTCTCAGGCACGTTCGGTGAATCAGTTAACTTGAAAAAAAAAGTGTGCTAGTGAACGGGGTAGTCTTGCTATTTTTGTCGTGGGTTCAAACCCGGCCAATGGAAGTCTTTTGTATTTTTTTTAAATTTTCGTAACACTTTTTTCATTAAAATAAAATTGAAAATAATACTCAAAAAACTGATTTACCGAGCAGGCTAGTAAATAAAGTCGCTTTTGCCGTGGGTTCAAATCCTAACCAAGAAAAGTTTTTTTTAAATATTTTTTAAAATTTTCATAACACATTTTTCATTAAAATAAGCGTCCAGTTTTATCATACTGATCCATAGTATTTGACCTAAGTAGTAGTAGTAGTAGTAGTAGTAAAAGTAGTAGTCGTAGTTGTAGCAGTAGTAGTAGTAGTAGTAGTAAAAGTAGTAGTCGTAGTTGTAGTAGTAGTAGTAGTAGTAGTAAGAACGGGTTAGGAGTCCCGCAGGGGTTGCTTGGGTTCTGTTCTCGACATCAAATGAACAAATTAAAGACTTGACCAAAGTTTTTCTGTATATTTTTCATGGCCAACTTAGAACAACTGGCTAGGGTAGGACGCAAATGCTGAAATGTTTGGGATCGGCAAAAATGCTGCCTGTTTCATTTATATTGTAGTTTATTTCCTTATCTATTATGCCATTGAAGTATGAAACTCCGGGGATTAATTTTATTGTTTGTTCCATTCCACTTTGAACTCTTTTACAATCACAAAGTTCAGTTAATTAATCAGAATAAATGTACTTATCACATCTGTTAGCCCCGTTTTTACCCTAAATATTAATTTCTACTCAGTAAGATCAAATGTAGTACGAAAAGTAGGCTATAACAAACGATAAAAATAGCAAGACTACAAAAATACGAAGCTTTAAAATAATTAAGGCAACTTTAATTCTCAGCCAGCACATCTTCTAACTGGCTAAATTAATTGTTCTTTGTACTAAGAAAAGTATTACATTATACTTCTGAAAGTACAAGTTTCTTCATTACTAAAGTCTTTCCATGTTCTGTTTCATTCCAAGAAGAAATGAATATTTAATTGTCAGAGTATTCACACAATTAATTCACTTTATTATACTTCTTAGCTGTTCTTTTTATCATCTGACGAGCAAGAAACACTGACAAGAAGAAGTTCACTTCTGTCTCTCTTCGTTCCAGGATTCTCACTGTCAGAAAAGTAGTCGTTTATTAATTATAACTCTTTCTAATTGAGAAGCAAACGAAAAATGTTTCAAGAAATAACAGACACTAATTACTTCCGGCAAAAATGACAGCGAAATGAAAGTCAGGCTCTAAGAAATCTTCAATAATTGTGAATGTTACTTTTTGGCTGTTCCAGGAAGATACGGGTTTACATTTTTAATAATTATTTAGGCTGAAAAAAGTATCATATAAAATGTAATTATAGTTCTTATTATAATTTCAAGGATTCATGTTCTTTTAACAAAAGAAATTAATGAAAATGATTCTCTAGTTGTAATCCCAAAACAGTTCTTGTCTTACAAACCTTAAGGGCACATCAAAGCATCATAGGAACGCCCGTGATATTGGCACCCCACATGTACTAACGATAAAATTAGTCTCAATGGTTAGTGAATCATTAGTGCTTCTTACTGGTTAGTGCACCAATCCCTAACGTTAGTGCTTCATCAGTGTAGGCGCAACACGTAAAAAACTTTTGGGGGCCAGCGTGTACTTGCTCCCCACTTTAAACACTAATGAAAAATTAGTGTCATTCGTTAGTGCATCGTTATTGCTCCTAGAAAACAATGATAGTTTCGTTAGTGCTTCGCTATTAGTGTTATGGCTAATTACATGTTACGAAACTCCCACAAGGAATACAGAGGAAATTATTTATTGCTTCAAATTTCTGCCAAATTCAAAAGCACTAATGATCGCTTCTAGTGCAAGCGTTAGTGCTTTATTAGTCCTTCTTATTAAAGGTTTTCTGCTTGTTGCACGTACACTAATGAAGCACGAACGTTAGGTGTTGGTGCACTAAGAAGCACTAACAATGCACTAATGATTGCTCTAAAAGATGTCATTAGTGCTTTTGAATTTGGCGAAAATTTAATGCAATAAATAGTTCCCTATGTATTTCTTATGAGAGTTTCGTGACACATACTTGGCCATATCTATACCAATAGTGAAGCACTAACGAAACTATTAGTGTTTTCTAGAAGCACTAACGATGCACTAACGAAATGCACTATTTTTCGTTAGTGCTTGTAGGAGGCAGCGTGAACTTGGCCCCCAAAGTTTTTTTTTACTTGTAGCACGTACACTAATGAAACAGTAACGTTAGGGATTGGTGCACTAAGAAGCACTAAAGATTGACACTAATTTTATCGTTAGTGCGTCATGTGGGGCCACGTTCACGAACGTGTCATAGTAAGGTAATGAACATAGATTAATAGTAACAATGCGTATGCTGCATATTAGATGATACTACCTAGTATACCATTTGCTTACGTATACCAGGCAGGACGAAAAGTGCCTTCCATTATTTAATGCTATCTTGTTGAGTGATGTATGAAAATAATTAAGGTACTTTTAATAGCAAACCATATGAACAATTAGTTAGGCTTATGACGAACAAAAGCTCTTCATTATCATGTTTTCCTTTCCATAAATATCCGTGCCACAAGTATCTTAGGTACTAATCACTCTCGAGTACCAACTATATGCCATAATATAACAATAACTATTGGTTTCATTCCATATTATCTCTAATTCAACAACCATGGTCAAATATTCTCCCAACTATTCTAAACAAATAAAGGATTGTTTTACAATAATATGTTCCCCCAAATATTTACATATTCTACTTCTTCCTCCAACATATTCTCGGTGCTATGAAAACAACTCCTAAGACTTATTTCTTTCTCTTCTCAATTTTCTTTCCTTCCTTCCTTCTTCTTCCTCTAGCACATATTCTCAATGTTCTACACAGTCTATTGAACGTTCCAAAGAGTGCCTCTTCCCTCTTTTCAATTCGTTCAACTATCTACTTTGGAATACATTCTTCTTTTTAAGCCACTCCATGCCATAAGTGGCCTCCTCCGTTATCATCCGTACACTACTAAAGTTAAACCTCTCGGTGCCCCTTTCGTTTTTAACATTGAATTTTCTTTGTTCATCAGTACTTCATGCTCCTTTTCGCCTACGTGTGTTACCTAATTCTTGTTTGGACTCAGAATCGGATGGTTGTTGTTTCTCCTCTGAATGAAGGCTGGGAACGTTAGGAGACCTTTTAATTGAATACAGTACTCGAAGAGCTGCTACGTTTGTGATTGGTATTAACAGACATATGTACATCACTATGGTTTGTAATGAATATCTCATTCACTATCAAAGTCAACGGTTGAGAATGAATTTTGAGGTGGTGTGAGGTTGAGGGTGAGAGATTAAGAGGTATTGAGTGACCTCTCAGTGGGTAAGGGCAAGTGAGATTGTAAGATAATGAGGCGATTGAGGTTGGAGGATATTGAGAAGCCGTGAGTTTAAAGACTAGTGAGGTTGAAGGGTGTGATGAGAGGACATGAGGTTCAGTAATAATGGAGGATTTTAGGTTGAAGGGTACTAAGGTGCCGTGAGGTTCAGTGATAGTGTAGGATTTGAGATTGAAGGGCACTGAGGTGCAGTGATGATGAAGGCGAGTGAAGTTTAGGAGCGATGAGGAGGCGTGAAAGTGAAGGTGAGGGTAAATAGAGTTGAGAGATGATGAAAGGTCATGAGCTTCAGGGCAGTTTGTGACTTGAAATTGAAGTTAATGAAGTTTGGAAAGAGTATACCTTTATTAATGATACATAAACACCTTGATTAGTATTAAAGTTTATGATTAGTTTTCTGACAAGACGAAGAAATCTTAGGGTTCATCGACTGAGAAGTAAGTTCGTTGCAAGTTCAAAGATCTAGTGGAGACCAACCTTGTGTGGCTTTTGTTAATATAATTTGTCTAAGCAGATGCTTTAGTTGCCTGAACGCTCAGATAATACTCACTGTTTTCCACTTAAGTAAATAAATATTATCTTATGGTGTGTAATTATACATTTAACACTTTCTTCTTTAAAACACATTGCCTGTAATTTATGTGTGAATTATAATAATTCCTACACTTAAATGTTCTAGGCGCTTACACTAGCATTACATCATAAATTAAATAGTTAAAGTCAGGGTTTTCACTTTAGATATATAAGAATCTTTGTACACAGAACCCTCATTATGTAGAAGAACTATGTACTAGTAACTTTGTGGCTAGATATGTTACTGTTTCCTTAAAGGTAAATATACTTACGGCGCTATACTGTTGAACCCCTATACAGTTCATCCAATCTACTTGTTATTTGGTTATGATTTTAGCGTCATTTTCGGAAACCCAGTTTCAACTTAACGTGAAATCTGAACCGTATGATCTCTACCCAGAAACTTATTCCGTATCTTGCACCGAAATGAAACGATAACCATTTAGCCATAAAGGAGATCAGCTATTTCATTTCGGTTCAGTCAGTGATGGCATGAATCAAGGGTTGGATCTTCTTTTTGCGTGGACCACCAAATGACACAGATCATCGATCATCTGAATCACGTGGTTTACGGTTTTCATTCTGGTATAGCACTCTGGCTCTGGGTTCCATACCAGTCTGATCCGGAGAGATCCAGTAACCCAGACGTACTCTGTGACCCAAGCAAACCAGCACTACAACACTGTTTCACTTTTATAATAATGGAGCTAATGATATCCATTACTCGAGATCGAATATCCACGTATTCGATTCTCGATGTGATTGCATTTCTTAATCACGACACATTTAGTCTAGTTGTCTGGAGTTTACTATCATGTAGAACCGATATCATTAAATATCATTAAACTTCGAAATTACAGCGTAACATCGCATGGAATCGAATCCAATTCTTCTATAACAAAGGCGAGAACACAATCACGTTACGTTACGTATGACCACAATTCATAAAAGCTAAATCTAATAAACCGAAACTTATTCACGTACATATTTATACATGAGAAAGAGCCAGAGAGAGAGGAAGAAAATAATAGGTTTGATGAAAAGGGAGAGGGAGAGAACCATGCTTGTTAGAATTCCGTTAATAAACTCACTGTTCTCTGTGTATAATGTTTCGTGGTCTCCGGGACTGCCAGAGTCACGGGTTACAAAGTTCGAGACCTATTACATTATTGAGGTTGACTAGTGTAAATTAGCTGGTAATCCTAGCAAAGGAGAAGATTGTGTCTGGAATAACATTATGCATATTAAATTACAGAACATTTTGTTACGTTCACGTACCTAGGTGTATATTATCAGGTTTAGTGGTATTATAAGGTGTATATAATGGCCTAGTGATATTATAAGATTTACCTGCAAGATGATAAGAGATAGAATTTGTTCGTGTCGAGATATAGCTCTTCTAATGAGAGAAACTGCACTTTCCGAGACGAGATATCATTTTTACAACACTTTTAGAGACAAGACAACCTTAACTTTTCTTTCGTAGGCAACCCCAGTGAAGCAGCGCTCACCAGTAACTTGACGGGTCCTTGACTTGATTACTTGCTGTGTCTCAGTTTGTGGTCGACCATATCATGTCACAAGAGGTATTCACGGTGCTCTTCCGTTTTCCTTCACATTCTCTCATTCCACCAATTGTTTCATTCACTTTTTTAATTCATCTCCGGATGGCCTGAAACGCATAATTGTGGCAAGCTATAACAAAATTTCAATTTTCGTTCGTTCTTTCGGCTGTACATCTATGTTTTATTATTCAAATGAGTGTTTCCTTTACCTTTAAAGACTTGCAGTATAATTGAGGAGCGTTTTTTCGAAACTCGATAGAGCACAAACATTTTTTTTTTTTTACAAGAATTGCGTTTTTGTTCTTATTGTATATATATAAACTCTATCCAGTTCTGACAAAACTTTCATGGTTTAGTATTCTATACACATGACAAATTTCGAGATTTGTCGCTTCTGATTTCACAGCTCGACTGGTAGCATATAAAGCATACCAGAAAAAGCATACCTCCGTTTCTCAAAATTTGCTCTATTGATTTAAAAAAAAACGGTCCTCAATTATTCATTTCACCGTAATTTCGTGTTTCAGTATAGATTAAAGAATATATGTGTTATATGTGTTTGTTATAACATATATATTATGTGAGTTATATGTGTGTGTCATTCTTTTATCTGCATCGTTTCCTTTTTATCCTCCAATAGGTGAATGGTTAGTAATACTTAAGTTGCTTAAATTTGCTCTAGAGTTCGGTTCTAAAAGAGGGAATCTGCAGTAAAAAATTGTAGGTCTACGTTTCATGTAGAATATCCGCTGGTAAAAGCAAGGTAAATGCCAAACGAACATACCTAATAGTTTAGTACGATTTTTGTCTCAGGTTTATACTAAAAAATTAAAAGCAAGAAGGGCAAGAAGCAGACACTTTTAAATTTTCTGTTTTCTTCAAATTTTGCCAAATTATAAACCAAACTAGTGGAGCTTTCCAGATTAAGAAAAACCAAAAATAATCGTCCTTTATTGATATAAGCCAGTGATCAGCCAAATCGTCGATCGCGAACTACTAGTAGCTTGCGGGGACATTTTCGGTAGATCGCGTTAACGCTTCAGTTGGCTAACTAATAAATGTAAGTTTGTATAAAGGCAATAATCAAATGTAAGATTAAAAAAAAAGTTGGTATTGTATTGTATTTATTTCTTTTGTATGAACTTACAAGTACGAGGAATGTCCTCAAGTAAGTGTAACATGCGTCATATGTACAAAAATTTACATGAGTAAAATAAAGTAATATTACCTTGTCATGATATTTACGTACTCCTCAATCGTATAACAAGAATTTTCTAATAGAAATAATTTTAACTTTTGTCTGAACCTTTTCATATTTGCTTCATACTTTATATCAATAGGCAACATGTTGTACAACTTAACACCACCATAACTTACACTTTTTTGATACATTGCTGACCGGTGATTATACAAATGAAAATCATTCTTATTTCGCGTATTATGATTATGTACATCCTTATTTGTTACGAATGCCGATGAGTGTTCTTTCAAATACAAAAAGAGACGATACAAATATAAACTATCCAGAGGTAGTATATTGACCTCCTTAAACAAATGTCTACAAGAAAAATTCGGCTTCTTATCACAAAGTATTCTTATGGCTTTCTTCTGAATTTTGAAAACATTAAATCTCTGACTTGAATTTCCCCAGAACATGATACCATATTGCAAGATAGAGTTAAAACACGAATGGTACAAGGTTTTAGCTAATTTTAAATTTACCTTCTTTCTAATAATCCTTAGTGCATAACATATTCTATTTAATTTATTAATAACTGACTCTATATGAAATTCCCATGTCAGGTTATGATCTATAGTAAGACCTAAAAACGAACAGTGTGTTGTATAGTTAATTTTATTTTGGTTCAGATATAGGTTAGGGTATATTGGTTTACTGCACTTATGAAAATTTATAGCAATGGATTTTTCAACATTAACAAAAAGATTATTGTTCTTCATCCAAAGAGATACTTCATTTAATGTTTGCCTAGCATTCTGTTCCAATAATTTTTCATTTTTTCCACTCACTAGCAGAGTGGTATCGTCAGCGAAAAGGGTAACATCTGCCGAAGATATGCTTTTCTCAAAATCGTTAATATATAAAAGGAAGAGCAATGGCCCTAGAATAGATCCTTGTGGAATTCCGTGTTTTATATATAATTCATCTGATAAATAGCTTTCTACAATGTTATTATTCTTATGCGTTATTTCTACGACCTGCCTACGATTTTTTAAGTACGAACCAAACCAGTCCCTTGCTTTACCACGTATTCCACAGTTCTCCAGTTTGTTCAAAAGTAAACTGTGTTGTACTGTATCGAAAGCTTTAGACAAATCAAGAAAGATTCCTATACAGTTTTCTTTCTTATCTACAATATTTCTTACTTTCTCAATGAAATTAAATATTGCCGTATTTGCAGATCGACCTTTAAGGAAGCCATGTTGTTTTGTTGAGATAACATTTTCTTTCAATAAAAAATTAATTACCCTGTTATACATAATTTTTTCCAAAACTTTTCCAACGACAGGTAAGAGAGATATTGCTCTGTAGTTATTTATGTTTTGCTTTTCACCTTTTTTAAACAAGGGCTTAACTTTCGCAATTTTTAACTTTTCTGGATACTCGCCATTTGTAAGTGATATATTTGCTAAATGACAAAGTGGCTTTGTCACCTGATTGAAACATCTTTTCAATAAATTATCTGAGATTTCATCAATTCCAGCTGTATTTTTGTTTTTGAGAGATTTTATTATATTTGCTATTTCATCTTCTGATACTGGCTGTAGAAAGATTGTTTTTTCACATTTATTTGAACTTTGTTTAAAATTATTTACAGTAACTACTTTGTGGCCATTCTGTTTACATTTATTTACTTTATCATCCATAATTTTTGCGACAACATTTATAAAAAAATTATTAAATATTTCTGCTTTTTCCCTTGGGTCTGATACACTGTTCCCTTCATGTATTATTGTATCTACATATGGTGTCTCTTTGCCACCATTTAGTTCTTTATTTATAATGTTCCACATGGTTTTAGTTTTATTCGATGCATAAGCAAGTTTAAGTTGGTAGTAATTCTTTTTAGTCGTTCTAATTAGTTCCTTGTACCTTTTTTTATATTGTTTATAGTAGGACTTTGCACAACCTGTTTTAAAAATCTTACTAAGTTTATGTAAATTTATGTTTGTAGCACTTGCTTTTAGTACTTCAGGAGTAACCCATTGTCCCTTCTTCTGGGATTTTAACACGAGTTTCATTTTAGGAAAAGCTATATCAAAATAGTAAGCAAAAATTTTTATGAATTCATTATATATATCATTTGCGTTGTTTAATGAAAGTACACCTTCCCATGTTTCGTGACTAAGTAAATAATTGAAATAATTGATATTTTGATTACTGAATACCCTTGTAACTTTGAAAGTTCTTACACTATATTTCTTACACTTTTGAGTTACAGAGAAGCGTTTATCACATATTTCAGCAATCTGAGCTTCATGATCAGAAAATCCGGTACTAATCACTTGCGCCCTTGAGCTCAAGTGGTCACAGTTTAGAATAATCTGATCTAGTGCTGATATACTGGTTGGAGTTATCCTAGTAGGTTTATTTATTAAATGTTTTAAATTAAACGTACCCAATAATGTTTTTATCTTTACATCAATATCTTCCAAAAAATCCATATTTAGATCTCCTACTACTACTGGGCTGTATTTAGTACCACTATAATGTGAAAGTATTACTTCTAAGTTACGCACAAAAATTTCAACTTCACTATCCGGTGTCCTATATATACAGATCATTACAATTTTTTCCACTGGGAGCTCCAAAATACAACATTCAAAATTTTTTTCATCGTTTATATGTTTAAACTTAGTGCATTCTTTAAATTTTAAACTATGTTTTACAAAAATGCTTGAACCACCCCTTGTTTTCTTTTCTCGACAGAAACTACTTGCTAGCTTGAAATTTGGTAAATTTATAGTTTCTATATTGTTTTGTGCACACCAATGTTCGGTTATACAAATAATATCTACATCTTTCAGAATTTCCGTCAACAAAATTTCCATAGTTAATTGTTTCCCAATGGAAAACCCTTGTACGTTTTGGTGAAAGATACGTAAGCCTACTCGCTGTGTTAAATTTACCCTTGAACTAAAAAAGAAGTGCCCTCATCCACATTCTTCTTACTTTGAGTTACTTCCCAAGGTATTGGCAACGCTGCTTGAGACCTAGATTTATTACTTATATGGAAATTTCATTGCTTAAAAATTCTATTCCCCTTTTATTTAAGTGCAAACCATGCCTTGTGAACATTTCTCTACCAAATTTACTTACATCTACCATTTTCACATTTCTGAAGTGTTTACACAAAGATTGCAGCTTCATGTTAGTGACCTTAGTAGCTTGATTTACACATGAGTCTTCCATAAGGTCATACCTATTTGGAATATTTACCACCACTACTTTACAGTAATTTAGCTCAGTAAGCTTACCTCTAATTTTCTTAATAACTTCATTTCCTTGGTTACAAGCCACATCATTTGTACCGGTTAACATTACAACATAGTTTTTCTCCTTATTTGCAATTTTAGAGTTAATTCCACTTAATACCTCTGCACTTTTTGCTCCAGGCTTAATGATTCCTTGTGCCTTTAACTTGTGTTTTAGATTGAGGTTCATTTGCTCAGCTAGACCCCTCCCATTGCTATCCGCATATACAAAAACTTGAGGCTCTGTTCCAGGTTTATTCCTTGCACTTATTTTCTTGTCTACCGCACTGAAGGCCGGATTCACTGTAAGTTTGGCGTTATTCATTGTCCTTTTACTGTTGGTTCCGTTCTGTTTCAAACACTTTGAGTTCTTCATAGTTTCACAGTCAACATTCTGTAGAACACTAAATTTATTTTCACACACTAATGGAAACTCTGGCGTCATTCCTGTATGAAATATAGACTCCCTTTGTCTAGTACTTACTTTTGACCACTCAAACTTCGATGGATTTTTCTTCTCAAGGTTTAGCTCTACTGCTTTAACTCTTTGATGTAAAGTTTCATTTTCTATTTTTAGTAGTTTTAAGTATTCCTGTAGAACACGTATAATTTCTAGCAAACTATCGGTATCGCAAGTAGAAGTATCAATGTTTACTGGTCCACCATGTTCTGTGCATGTTGGGCAAAACCACTCGAGCTGTTCCTTCATTTTATGATTTCTGTCACCATTATTGATATTTCCACACTTGAAATGGAATCATTTGTCACATGATACACACTGGTTGGTAGAATTTAAAACCGGTAGGGTGGCTCACATGCTTCATGAGTTTGGAGACCACTGATCAGTGGCGTATTTACGATTTTGTTTCGGGGAGGGCTTTGCTAACTTTTGCGGGGGGGAATATTGCCTGAAAATGTGAAAATTCTGCAAGATATTTCATATACTTTACTATAGTAAGTAAGATTTTGGGGGGCTTAAGCCCGGAAGCCCCCCCTTCAAATACGCCACTGCCACTGATATAGGCAATTCTTGATTAAAACATAGGGTTGCCATATTTCAAAAATGAAAATCCCGGACACTTCTTTTCATTTTAAGCATCTAAATTACAAGAATCTTTGAAATGCTTAAAATGAAAAGAAGTGCTATATACTAATTTACTTCCTTCCATTAGAAGAGTTGTTCAAGTATTACGTAATCACATGATTTACCCCCTCCCCTAATATGCGTTTTTTTTTAATTTCTCAGGTTCTGTTATGTTTCGTGACTTTCACAGTCTGTTTAAGCTCATTCAAGGTATGATGTTTCTTTTCACACGTTGTCTTTATCCGTTTTTTTAAAATTTATTTTTATTTTAAAGAATGGTTGATTCATTGGCAAATGTTCTGCCGGCGTTTGTTACCTTCAAAGAACTTCTTTTATTGGATTTTTACTTTATTTCTGTTATCACATTATTTGTTATTTCTGTTAGTTAAATCGTGAACTTAATTAAATCCGTGTTTTTGTATTCAAGTCTTTTTTGCAACTTGTGAATTGTTATACTCAGAAGTTGAAGAGAATAATTATATACCGTACCTAACCCTGTGGAAAAGCAAACTACGTATAATATTCCCTTTCTTTCTTCTTTGCTGAAATCCGGAACATTTAAGCGTACCCAGAAATGTTTTCGGGACACCGGGACTCAGATCTCGATTCCGTGACGGTCTCGGATTTTCCGGGACGAATGGCAACCCTATTAAAATATTGTGTTTATTTTACATCTAAAGATTAATATTTACCACTCAAATTAACGTTTAGCAAGTTTTTCATGTCATTTCGCCTGTTTATCTTTCTAAATGATATAATGTCTCCCCCCTTAGAAATTTGACTCAGTTCAAGTTTGATTGCCAATATCTCGAAAAACAAATATCTGCACAAAGAAATATTTCACATATCTAATAAGCAAGCCAAGATCAAACTCCATTCCAAGATTCATCAAGATCGGGTCGTGTCGTCCGTGTAATTGATTTAAAAAAAAGAAGAAAAAAAAGAAAAAGAAAAGAAATCAAAACAACTGCATAAGTATGGTGAGCTTAGTGGTGGTAAAATTCACCCTGCAGGGCGTGACTTGCTCGGGGAGCTAATTTTTGGAACCCCTTAAATTATGAAACTCGATTAGAATATGGCTTAAAAAAAAAAAGTTCTGCAGAGGAGGAGGGTGTGGAGCGAATTCAACCTGTACTGAGTGTACATACTTCAATTTCATATTTACCCTTTTAAAATCTACTTTTGCTTATGGGCGAGGGTATTTCTTTCATTTAATAATATCAATGTCTGTGTCCATACTGTGACGTCAACTTGAGACAAGTCATCCACTTTCAAATCCTACTCCATTCATGAGGAGATACAATTAACTATGGTAACACTAATTACAGTTGAAACGCATCAAGTTCTATTAATTGGAAAGAATAGAACATAACTCCTGAGTAGTAGAGTATTGAATTCCGTATTGGTCTCTTAGTTATTTGATCAATAATGCACCGATATTAATTAACATGATGCACAGTGTTTGGTAAAACCTTAGTTGCCAGGCCAGCGAAAGAGATTATGGTATTAACGTACGTTCTGGAGTTTGATGATGTTAACACCCATGTGGGAATACTGTTGTAACAAGAACTATAAGACCAATCTGATGATAATTCTGGCGGTGATTAACCGATTATCAACCATGTCATTCAATGCAAGGGAAAAGAGAAATGTTTGATAAACACCAATGAGAAATCTGAACCTAATCATTCCTCACTGACAGGAAGAATATTGAATATATCCCCGGATATTCTGGTGTTAGTAGTAATAATTAATAGACATTCAATTCGAATGCAAATACAAACCACTGTGGATTAGCTAATGTGCGATTAATTGAGTAAGGATGAAACAGCTTACTTCTATCAAGCGCTTTCAACATTTGAAATCCGTGCCATTATTCTTAAACTAAACAACTTTGCAGTAGGTAATATATCCTAGAGGTACACTACTTTCAAAACAAACGTAAAACAAAGAGAGGATTTGCAAAAATTCTATCTGGTGACTGAAACTCGGGATGAACATGATATGGAACAAGATAGAACTTTTGTGACTACGTACGAAGCATGACATATTTCTTTCAATATAAATATATTCACTTTCCGAGACGAGACGTATCTCTTTCAATAGAAATAGATTCACTCTCCGAGATGTGGCAGAACTCTTTCAATAGAAATAGATTTACTTTCCGGGACGAGACAGATCTATTTCAATACAAATATTTTCCCTTTCCAGACGACACATAAGTCTTTCAATAAAAATAGATTTACTTTCCTAGACGAGACATTTCTCTTCCAATAGAAATATATTCACTCTCCCAGGCGAAACAGAAGTCTTTCACTAGAAATATATTCTCTTTCCTAAACGAGACAGAAGTCTTTCAATAAAAATAGATTTAGTTTCCCAGATGAGACAGAACCCTTTCAACAGAAATAAATTTCTTTCCGAGACGGGACAAAAGTCTTTCAATAAAATAGATTTATTTTCCGAGACGAAACATATATCTTTTAAAAGAAAAAGATTCACTTTCCAAGACGACACAGAACTCTTTCAATTGAAACAGATTTTGCTTTCCGAGACGAGACAAAACTTTCGCTACACATGTCGATTTGAGATAGACTCAACTCTTGACATGTTGGCAATCTTAACTTTAATACGTGTAAAATCAATTGATGCTTTTCGAATGTTTTGCTTTAAGAAGATCGCAAAGTGTGTTCTAAATATATTGAAATTACTGACGTTTCTAGTTTACCATCCCACGATTATGAACCAAGGCTAATTGAGACGGTGATAATGATAATGAATGAAATAATTAAATGAAGAAAGTGGGAGGAAATGGGACAATCCTGGGAAAACTCACGTACATGTGTTTGTTTGGCTACCACAAAACCCACTTGGCATTAGAATATTGCCACTTCTAATACCGTCTATTTTTAGACAAATTTCCTGTAAATTCGTTACAGCCTGGTCTGATGTCTGCAGATTCAGTATTTAGAGAAAAAGTGGGTTTCATTCCATGTTGTGGAACCACGGTAGATTTCTAAAATATGGTGATTTAGTATTTACTTACTTACTATCCTTCAACAGAGAAATTAAAATCTCAAATTACAGAAGGTATATAGATAAAAATATAATTAAGGTACTTTCACTGAAAATACTGGACGCAAGTTGTGAAAAAATTAATCTTAAAACAGGTTTCTAAACATTTATGCAACTTATTTCGGAGTTTAAACATATATAAATTTTTAACAATACACTTAATCACTTGACCATTTTAATTAGAAGGTATTTCAAGAAGACCATAAGGTCCTTTTCAACACCAATTGTTACTTAACAACTATCTTCATTGCTGTATTTTTCTTCCTGTCTGGCATATCATAGTAACTGTTTTGCAATATTTAATTATGAAATTCACTGCAAGCCATGTTCAAATTCACTAAACACTGCTACACTGATTCCATTGTTGTCAAGTTAAGTATATTTCTCACGTTATCCCATTGTAAACTCCAACCTAAACAGCGAGTAAACAAAAGTCTGGGGCCATGGACAGAGATGGCATGGGTCAAAGAAAATTTGACTCCTGACCCACGAACCACCGTGTCCCATTCTGACCTACCTACCACCCATCACGAACCTCTCTGACCCACCAAAACCCATCGTTATGAACTCTCATCTAGGATCCAAGCACTTCTCTCCACTGTACAACGATTAAAACTCACTGGTTTTTATTATAATTATTGAGCCATTAAATAACACACACTCCGTCCCTTATTTTGATTCCATTTATTTATATATGTTTTATGTTGTTCTGACAACGACGTCTCCAAGTCTTATTATTTAACATTATCAACAATCATATTATTTGAAACATTTCTTTCTCTTCTTCTGCAGCCAGCCTAGTACCTATTTCGAATAACTTATGACCCAAAGTTACAAATATACAATGTACTATTGTATATTATGGCGCCCGACGGACTTTTTTTATTCATTAACTTCATAAAAAGAAAAAGAACTCTGGACCGTTTACATATCCATGTTAATCATTCGAGTTTTCGAATGCACCTCGTATACTTAGAAATTACAATTGATATAATTATACATTTATATTATACTAAATTTTATCACAATATTATTATAATATTTATTTTAAACTTTATCATCATCTTCATTTATTTATACGTTTCAACGACGATAATGCACATTCGAGATTTGATTTACAAGTTATTTGATTCCTTTTTGGGATCATTACATGCTTGTTACAATCCAATCATTATCTATTTGGGCAACATGAAGAAGGTTTTGAAAAAGATGTATGTGATATTCATATAGTTGTTCTTAGTACACAAAAATGATCGAATATAAGATAGAGTTAAACAAAATATAGATTAAGATTGAAATATCGATAATAATCAGAACATAACATAATAATAAACGTCTTCTTATTAACATCATAACATGAATAATATGATTGATATTGTATTTTGGCAATCATAAGAAAAAGACATAAATAGTATGAAACACAAATATTAAGTAATATACATACCATTAATGCATATGCTGACATAAATTGAGTAACTGCGATCATAGACATGAACTCAAGATTAAATAACATAAAGTAAAATACAATAAACCGAGAAATCATAATGATATTTAAAGCAAAGTCCATTGAATACGATCTTTTCGAACATCGGAAATCTAACAAGTAAACCTTACGTTTGGGTGAATCGAGTTGCTGACTGAGACACATATGAAAAAGTAGTACTAAATGTGGTCAGTATTTCAGTGAAGTTGTAGGTGCGAAGCTCCAGGGGTTTCGGAGATACAGCTACCAGAACATCACATGGAAGTACAGAATAGTCTTCATACAGTTGGAGGTAAAAGCTCTATAAGACCTCTTGTAACGACAAAAGGTGAATAACAAATATATGGGTACATATTAGGACTAGGGGCAAGTCATATAGTAAGGGTATACCTGACGGCGGCCATCTTGAAATCCGCCATTTTGAATTAAGGTTAAGTTTTTAAAATAGGAATAGGGTCATGTGATACATGATTTAAGGCTCAAATTTAATCAGAAGAACAATGGTGACGTTAATTTTGATTTATGCGCAATTGGTAAAAAGTTACAGGGAAATTAAATATTGTTGCAGCATATTTATTAGTCCTTTACCCCACCTTGTAAATTTTGTGTTAATGATAATAATTAAACAAAAAGCAGGTGAATAAATATTAGGTCTATGGTAAAAGTTGCCTTGATGGCGGCCATGTTCAAATCCGTCATTTTGAATCAGACAAAAGTTTTAAACAAAACGCATAACAGTGACACCTTATTAATAGCAAATTTTACCATAAATCAAACGGTATAACCATTTTTGCTTTATCATTAACCAGCATTTGTTATCGCATAAACAAGTTGCTAATTTAAGGAAAATGACCAAAGTGGAATTCAGTCATAATTGAACTTGGGGCTTTCTTCCAGAAAAGTCCTCAATTAGTACAATCAATATGTAGTTCAGAAAAGATTGCATGACTTGCACAAATGCTTTGCTCACAGTGAGCACACCTGACAAAGGCAATCGAGTTACACTTGACACATTTGTCGTTAACAATTCCGTCAAAGCAGTAGTCGTAAGGAGCGATCCATTTAATTTTGTGCTGGTTAATGATAAAGCAAAAATGGTTATACCGCTGGAGTTATGGTAAAATTTGGTATTAATAAGGTGTCACTGTTATGCGTTTTGTTTAAAACTTTTGTCTGATTCAAAATGACAGATTTGAACATGGCCACCATCATGGCAACTCTTACCATAGACCTAATATTTATCCACCTGCTTTTTATTTAATTATTGTCATTAACACAAAATTTACAAGGTGGGGTAAAGGACTAATAAATATGCTGCAACAATATTTAATTTCCCTGTAACTTTTTACCAATTGCGCATAAATCAAAATTAACGTCACCATTGTTCTTCTGATTAAATTTGAGCCTTAAATCATGTATCACATGACCCTATTCCTATTTTAAAAACTTAACCTTAATTCAAAATGGCGGATTTCAAGATGGCCGCCGTCAGGTATACCCTTACTATATGACTTGCCCCTAGTCCTAATATGTACCCATATATTTGTTATTCACCTTTTGTCGTTACAAGAGGTCTTACAGAGCTTTTACCTCCAACTGTATGAAGACTATTCTGTACTTCCATGTGATGTTCTGGTAGCTGTATCTCCGAAACCCCTGGAGCTTCGCACCTACAACTTCACTGAAATACTGACCACACTTAGTACTACTTTTTCATATGTGTCTCAGTCAGCAACTCGATTCACCCAAACGTAAGGTTTACTTGTAAGTTACATGGCCAACAAGTTCATTCAAGTCACATTGAAAGTCACAAATAGAAACACAATATTGTGCATTATTTACTTCTTCAGTTCTTCGTTTCTTACGTTGAGAATTTTCGTCATCTATGAGATTTTCACGAAGTCCACATCGAACGAAATTAGATATAATGCTTACATGCTTCTTAGGTGTACGTGATCGTACTACACTAGGATTAGGTTGAGTTACACAACCACTACCACTGTTACTACCAGGATTAGGTTCATTTACATCACCGGTAACATTAGGTTCAGTTCTCATTCGTTTTACTGATGTCGAGATATCTTGTCTCTTAACATGTCTGTACCTATTCTTTCCACAATGCTCACGGTACTTTGTCCTTCCACGGGTTTTGTTTCTTCTGTGATTAGGTTCAGTTGTATCACCGGTACACATGAATTTAACATCATCTTATATATACATTGGGATCACACTTTAATCTCACATGAATACATCGAAGTTGGTCTCGATTAATGTTAGTTTGATTCAAGCTAGCAATGTATTGCATTACTGATGGATTTTCAAAACTTTTCAACATCACACCTGGATGACTGAAATTAACGCACTGCATTACGTTCTGCGAAGACACCATCAGACCGTTCGGTAGCGAACGGTCTACCATCATTCTGGCCTTTTCGTTGAATACACAGTTCAACACCTCCAATTCAGTTGAACAATCAGTTGAACAGTCCCTTGGTGGGAACGGACGCTTTCCTTCTGAATTTCACAAATATTGGAATCAACTTTCTTCCTGCTACATGAACCAATGTCGTGTACATATCACCCAACGATTCTATTACCATTACCTCATTTCCAGCATCACTATCATGTAGAATATATCGTGAATACAAATGATCAATAGCATTCATGAGACGAAAATGATCATAAGTTCTCGCACATTAATACATACTAAAATCTTCATTATACACAACAGCATTAGGACAATTAAAAACATTTGAACGAAGAGAAAAGTTAGGATGATCTGACCCAATCAGTACGGCAGTACGCTTATACAAACATTCATCTAATTTCATCCAAACATTATAAATCAATAATATCATATTTTTTTGTCGATGAAAATCTAGGATCTGTATAATGTTCAGGTTCATTTAACGTGTTCCTGCCGACTGATGATGAGGTTTCTTCAGTTTGTCTTATTCTTTTCATTCGTTGATCCATCGTTTGGTCTAGTTTTTCCAGTTGCAAATTTACTTTTTCGAACTGTTCTTGAACTTGCGAATTTACTTTTTCGAACTGTTCTTGAACTAGGTCGTGAATCATCTCAAATAGCTCTTCATTACGTCGAGCTTGATCTTTGATTTGCTGTGATTGGTCTTTGAGTTGCCGGGATATTTCTTTCAAAGCTTCCAACATGTTGTCGGATGAATTTATAACTTGATTGTCGATTTATAACTTGTACGACTATCGGTAACATTCATAATGTTTTTATATATAGTCCGGCCACTTCTTTAAAAAGTACAATTAATATATGGCTCAATCTTGATCGTTTTCTACTATACTTCGAAAACAATACAATTCCCACTCCCGGGTTTCGGCACCATATACAACGATTAAAACATCAACCTTTTCTCCCTTCCATTCCCGGGTTCCGGCACCATCAACGATTAAGATCACTGGTTCTTATTATAATTATTGAGCCATTAAATAACACACACTCCGTCCCTTATTTTGATTCCATTTATTTATATATGTTTTATGTTGTTCTGACAACGACGTCTCCAAGTCTTATTATTTAACATTATCAACAATCATATTATTTGAAACATTTCTTTCTCTTCTTCTGCAGCCAGCCTAGTACCTATTTCGAATAACTTATGACCCAAAGTTACAAATATACAATATACTGTTGTAACTGGCTAGAGAGTTTACACTTGTAATAAAACAAGGCTCTGAAATTACCACTAATCGGAGTTTGAATTTCTACGGTCAATCGCTCAAGCACCGCTCTGTTACAATATCAGTGGATCTGACCTTTACGATATAAAATGGTAAAGTGTTTGTCATAGGCCAAATTGCGATGAATTTAAATTTAATTATCATATATAATTATATCCTTGTTGAATTATAGATACTTTTCAGTAAAAAATAGGATGAAATTTGAAAGTCTCAAATCAAGTAGCGTAGAGCAAAGTAAAGGAAAAAAAAGAAACAAACTAAAATTTACTGTCTCGAAGGCCAAGTAGTAAATTATATTGCTATTATTACAATTACAAATATTAATATATATAAAAGTGCCTGAAGTTCTTTTTTCACTTATATATACTCATCTCAGGTAAGTAAATAGAAGCAAATTAAAAGAAAGAAAAATGAAGGCCTTGAAGATAAAACGTAAAAAAATGTACCAGTGTTCAGAAGATGCTGTCTATAATGCACTGAGCAGGGTGGGTCGGTGGCCCAGAGTGGATCACGGTGAGTGCTGCGTCACGTCCTGTCTACCTACGATACACTGACCTACTCACAAATCTTGACCCACGACCCACTGACCCACTCCATCTCTGAGCGTAGGCTACGTCCATTATGAGTGAAGATGCAAAATATAGAAAGACAAAAATGTTTTTAAAATATGTTTCCTGATCAAAAATCATGGAATTTTTCTAATTGCACCAGCCGTTTGGACTCCACACTGGTAAGGCGCCTTATATTAAGTGAAAAAGTAACGTTTCCAGTTCAACAGACTGTTGCTTGGGCCCTGATTTTAATTATTCTACTATGTATTACATTTCAACTTCTAGAGCAAATAGTGAGTACACCCCTTTTATTTTAAATGTCATTTATAATTTATCATTAGACAAATCTGACTCTGATGAATAGAGCTATTTTAATGCTTTCATTTTATTTCTATTTTATCTTATTTTACTTTATGATTAAGCGTTTATATTATGATATTGTACTTATGATATTCAACACTTAATTTTATACTTCATACCGATATTGGATAAAAATGTATTTTTTAAACCATATATATTAATTACTACCGTAGAGTGCTATATTTGGCTAATACTGTTGTTTGCACATTAAAAATGTAAATGTAAGTTAAATTATTATTATTATTATTATTATTATTATTATTATTATTATTATTATTATTATTATTATTATTATTATTATTATTATTATAGGCTAAGCGAGACAATAATTAAAGCAAGTGAATGATGGTGGAAGAATTGGCGGAATGAGAATGTGGGAGGAAACGGGTGTACCCAAGAAAACCCATGGACATGAGGTTGTCCACCATAATCTTACTTGGTCGAGGATCGAACTAGTGATCTCATGCACCACAAGTAAGCACTCTGTCACTGATCTCTCGTGCCCCCTATACTAGTACAGTTTTATATACTTATTGGTCTATAACAAGGTAGCCTTTTGGATGAGACGGTTGTCCCCACCGCGCTCTCCCCGTGGATCCGCCAGTGCTGTCAATACATTCGTCCTCCATTTTGGGAACCACTGACCTGTTCAAACCAGAAGTGACAGTTTCAGCATTTATTGCTACAGTTAAAAAAAAAAAAAAAAAAGAGAGAGAGAGAGAGATAACGAGAACTAGTTTCTTTATACGGATTCAGTACCGCAAGAATATGTTCTACCTTCAACTTCTTTCTTCCACTTCAATCGAAAGTTATCGATCCGCTATTTCTATTTTCAATTTTGAATTCACATACTATGGATGGCTCCCGTAGTTTCACAACGTGGAATGAATCTCACTTCTTTTCCTAGAGTTATAAGTTCTGTATAGAGTGTGCTAGTAACTTTGAATTAGATGCATTTGTTCCTCCTTTCTTAGAGAAACAAACAAATTTCGCCTGATCGATGAACGAAAAAAAAAATATTATTTCGGGATCTCCAAATATACCATAAAAGAGTCAACAACTTGTGAAACCCAAAGAAAAACTACCGCAATAGAGTGAAAAGAGGAAAATATAGAACTGCCCTTCATTAAGCTCGATGGGGCAATGATGAGCCGAAAGAAGACTTTAAATTGGCTCCACAGAATCCAAAGATTACGTCACATGTCAAGGGTAAAGGTCAATGGTACCGTGAAAGCCGAACATGTTACACAGGAAGGAACCACAAAATTATGATTTAGCGCCAACATTGACGCAGAATGTTACGAAAAGAAAAAATGAAAATAAACGAGATTTTCTTTCCTCAGTGCGTGCTTGTGTGGAAAGAAAAAGGAGGGAAAATGAGATAAAGAATGGAGGACTTGGAACACCCAAAGTGCTGCTACATTCCGCGACCATTCTTGAGTTTTACGAGTGTTATCAGCAGATGTCAAACATAAATTCCTCATTTATGATGTTACTTCAAAGAATTGTAGTTTGTTTTATCTTGATTTTAAGTACACAATTAATCTTATTGGCAAACATGAAGTTACCGTTTACACAATGGCTATGCAAATAGGCTGTTTCAAATTATTGTCATTGTTTTAATATGGTTGCGTTTGTTTTATGAATAAGACTTAATCGTATTTGAACACAGTGCTTTTTTCATCTATAATGGGAATGAAAGTCATGAAAAACAAATTCCTCATAAATACGCCATTCTACGTCATTTTTTCATAACCTGCTAAGACCTAATACAAGCGTTGAATTCTAAACAAGTGATAAAATTAAAACGTTTTACATATAATAAATTCTTGTTTCAGTCCTTAAACGGAGTTAATAAATAATACATTCTTTCCACAGATACACAAGAGAAGATAAGTGAGTTTTAAAAATGACTAGATATATTTCATTTTAAAAAGCTTCAGAGAAAAGGTACCAATACTCCTTACCGTTTCGCACTGTCAGAAAAAGAAAGTACTGTTTGAACTCCCTTTTATCCATATTATTTTGTATAAGAGATCCAATGACTTTCTTCGGTGTATACTGCCTTTAATATTATTTCTATGTGATATTCCATACCAAAAGTAATTGCAGTTGTATAATTTAAACATACGAAGTTTATCCATTAATAATTTTAAAATGAGTCAGTTTATATCCAGCACTTAAATCCAGGTACATTCAATATTTTGCCTGAGGTTGATTCAATATGTATTTCAATGTGTGTCTATATATAATTGAAAGACTTGAAATTTCACTTATATCGGAGAATCTTGCTCCCCCCGAAACAAAATGTAAACTGACGTTAATGAATAAATCAAAATGTCATTACAAGCTATACTATGCTTTAATTGCTAGATTTAAGTACATTGGTTTACGAAAAACTACGTTACATTTTTAATATTTAATCTGTCTTTCCGGGAAATACAAAATATCAAGAATCACTCGATGGATCACCATAAATTTTGTTCAGGATGTACACAGAAGTTGAGAATTGAGTTTGTTGATGCAGATGCTCCATCCAGTTATTCCCAAGATATCAACAATCCAAAATCAGTCTCCTATGTATTCCAACGGTAGGAATTTACGGATATCACCCCTGTTACATAGATTATCCGCAGTACTGTTGAGATTACCACGTTAGTATAATGATCAGGATGCAGAATACTAATTTGTCTGTGGAAGACAACATTAATATGAAATTAAATGACTTTCAATCGAACTTCTTCACATGATGTACGCTGCCACTTATTTTTGCTATTCTCTTTACTTCTGTTCTTAGTGTTTAGAGAAGTACTTACAGCTTACTCTTATGCAGTGGCGGCGGTTGGACGTTAAAAGTGAGGGGGCAAGACATGATCTGAATATTTCTATATAAATGTTAGTTTTCCTAGGATACTATATTTTCAGTTAAAATACCGTATGTCGTATATAATAGTTTATTAAGTAAATTGAGAAGAACAACGCAAGTAGATACTAGCCCTTTGTACTCTTGGGGGCGCGGTGGCTCATTGGTAGAGCGTTCACCTCTGGTGCTTGGGGTCCCGGGTTCGATCCCAGCCCCCGCCAAGTGAACTTTGTGGTGGACAAACACCGTGCTCGTGGGTTTTCTCGGGGTTCTCCCGTTTCCTCCCACTTTCTTCATTCCACCATTTCACTCATCTCTCATTATCACCGTCTCCTTTAGCCTAACCGGCATAACCGTGGGACGTTAACATAAAGATTTCATTTTTTTCCCTTTGTACTCTTAAACAACGAAAGTGTAAGAAGAGGTTTGATTCCTTGCTCATGAACATCTTAAAATTCTGTCTGGAAAATTGTGTGATCAGATTATTTAATAAATTTGCAAAACAAATAAATAGAAAGGATAATATTAATCATAGTAATGAATAATGATGCTTGTTTTGCAAAAGTTATATCGAAACTGAGGATTAATGAAAAACTTAATATTTAATTCCACACATGCTATTAAATGTATGTTATTACTCTTAGAAAATGAAAGGCAGTAAATACTACAAGCATATGCTACGACATTTAAAGAAATATTTGCTTTTGCAACTTCTTGAAATATGTTCGTTGCCATTAGGTGCAGTTTTCACTTTCTTGGAACACATCAAAACACAACAATACTTAGAATCAATCCACACTTCAGTTATACAAAATAAACTTAAAGCCTAGAATTATGTTCAATTTACTAAATTTTATTGTATATACACTCGTACATCCTTAAACACAACACTTCACTCGTATATTACACTACAAAACAACGGAAAAGGTAGAAGTTGTTTCTTATCACGCTCTTTTTAATCGATATTCCTTACTTTAGAAAGAAGAAAAGACATTTTAGGAACTGTCAATTTTTGTGCAATTAAAGAATAACTTGTGAAATAGGCCCTACTTTTTTGCATAATGTTCTTTCGATTAGCTTCAAAGCGGCTCACTAACATATCGAGCCCTTGTAAGAAGAAATGAAAGTATGCTGAAATTGTGCTCCAATAGGTTATTTTTTGGGGTTATTTTCTGTGGCGATTAAAACGCAATTACTGTAGCTTTCTTTACTCCACGAGAAGACAACCAATACGTATTCACGCAACAGCAAATATTATATGGCAGCCTTTTTTCCTATTAATCAGTAACACATACAAAATCGTTACATTTCCAAATGAAACTATACCGGTATACATTAATTGGTTACTTCAAAAAAGTGCGGGGGCAACTGCCCCCTTTTGCCCCCCCCTAATCGCCGCCCATGCTCTTATGTTGCATATTTGCGATACTGTAGCAGCTTTAGTTTGTTAGGTCATTAGATAATGACGTAGGAGAAGAATTGAGGTTGGAGAGAATTCCAGAAATAGATTATATAATAGCTCACAAAGAAAAGAAGAAGAAAACAAGGCAATTGAGACTAACTGAATTGGTCAATTGAGAGGGAAAGATAATAAATTCGAAATGGGTAATACAATTACCCATAATGAAGAATAGAAGAACACAAAACCATCAAATAAAGGATAATATGTATATATATATATATATATATATATATATATATATATATATATATATATATGTGTGTGTGTGTGTGTGTGTGTGTGTGTCAATTGCACAGGAAGTGCCCCAGGAAATATAAGATGGTTGAGCATCTAATATTACATGACATAGAGAATGATCCAATTAGAGGGCAAAGATGCAACATGTAGAAAAGGATATATATATTGTTGAGCAGTGATAAGTCCATTTATAGGCGTAGACAGGACGTATGTTCGATGGGTTGGGGGGGGGGGAGTAATGTGTAACAAGTATAGAGTAAGATCTCTCCAAAGGCGGACCTACTTGACTCCACCGAGTCCGGAACCTCCCCAAAAGTTCCTAACATTTGTACATTTTCTCGATAAAACTATATTTGTTTAACAGGAAAATAACTGATGTAACATGAAAATTTGATCCTACACTTCATCTATACCCCTTCACTTATAAAACCAATTTAATTGCACCTTTTCTTCTAAAAACATATGTCAGTGGCGGATCTAACCTGGATATAAAATATTTTTGAAAGTTTATAGTAAACTCATGATATACCTGTCATAGTCTGGGCTCTGGCTGCCCCTTCCCCCAGTTTTTAAATTCTAGATCCACCAATGATATAAATGGAAGTATTTTACAATTACTTATTGTCTTTACGGGGGCATAATAATATCCGTTCAAAACTACATAGACGTAGTGGTTAGTAATATTGGACCCTTCCCAGCAAAAATTTCTGGTTGCGTGCCTAGCTCTCATTAATCCTAAGAATGAATTTTTTAAAAAATAAATAATAACTTATCAATTATTGTATTTCGTTCAATACGTATTCACTTCTTGCTGTAACTGTCTCTCTCCCTCTTTCATGTTCAGATTCCAAATACAGTACTCCGTTTCCCCATTATTCATCTATTTCATTGTAATGCATTAGTTTGATTGTAATTTTCTTTTCTTCCCACATAAAAAAATTATAAAATATTTGGACTTTAACTCTCCCCCCTTTCCCACATCAAAGCTGTCGTGACGTGATGTACGACACAATAATTCTTTCTGGAAAACCCTGATATGTGTTACAATCTGGAATTTCATCCGAGTCTCTCGTATACGTAATTATGATCCGGTGTCTCAAGCAATCGTTTATAACAAATACACACACACACACACAAACACACACACACACTTTCCTCAAAATTCGGATAGGGTTTGCACGATAAGATAAACAGTCAAATTGCTCGAAATGAATTTTCTATTTCAATAACGAGAGAAAGAGAAAGTATTTGTCTTCTTGCATAACCTGGATAATTACGGTATATTCTAGTACAGCGTTTCTCAAACTTTTTTCAAGTGAAAACCATTTTTAGTAGTCAGAATGTTCAACGAACGATTCTAGTCTGGTATGTGAGTACGTTTATTAGTTAACTTGTGCTTCAAAAATGGCATTGATTGGAATTGCTATAGTCTTTACCGTATTAAATTGTACCTACTGTATATTCTATATCTGTTTGAGATTCTAAACTATATTGTGAGTGTGATACGTAATTCCCTGAATTTTACAAGGATCACGCTGGTGGGCCTTAAAAGATTATAAGGTAAATGTGCACGTTACTCCGTACCATAACTCTTAAACGAAAGCGAATTTTTGAATTATGTTTTTCACAATGGACAGCTGTACCTAATATCTAGGACGAGTTCATTAAGAGTTATCGTACGGTTGCATAATGATTCTGCTTAAAATAATGGGAGCACAGACCACTAAGTGAAATGTTGGACACTGGCTCTTATGCAATGTTGGAGGAGTCGTCCAAGTGTTAACTCCCTCATTGATCAAGATGTTAAGCAAAAATAAACTATTTTATAGATCCTTGTATAAAGAGTTCAGAAAAGTATACATAAAATGTATCGTATAGGGTATGTACTGTATGGGACAGAAACATGACAGTACATAAAAGCGATGAAGAAAGACTGGAAGTTTTTGGAATGGGGGAGTGGGGAAGAATAGAGAAAATTCGAGTGGAAAACGAATGAGAGGATGTTAGAAATCGTGGAGGAGAAAAGAATAGCTTTAGATGTAACTAAGAAGAGATACTGCTTGGGGAATTGGCTGAGGAGAAACTGTATGATGAGGGACATGCTAGAGGGTATGATGGCAGGAAATAGAGGGAGGCTGTGAAGACGGCTACAGTTGATGGACGGTATCAAAAAACATAAAAATCTAACGTGAAGATGAAAAGGATAACTGAAAGCCGTGGAGCTTGGAAGCCTCTAAGTTGCAGCAAGTGACCTTCCAATAATGGCAGAATACCGATTATGAAGATGTTAAGGTATGTATACAAACAAATGAAGCCATATGAATTTAACAGTTTGAATCCCCTTTAAAGAAATTCCTTGTACACTATTGCTCACATGTAACTTATTTGACATGCAAATCAGTGTAGGAGCTCATTATCTTTTTTCGGGGGGGAGGCAAAAATTTGGGCGATCATTTTTGCATACCTTTTAAGGGGGAGAATTGTTAATTTGGGATATTGAGCTTAATCACTTGGTAGGATGGACACCGATGATACTCACTAACCACTAAACAACGTATTCACTTTTTATAAAGTTTATGAAATATGACTTCTAATGTATGGGAGAAAGGTGGAGAAATTGAATCATATTGACTTCTGAACTGTTGAACATGAAAGGAACGAAATTTGGTACACATTAGTACAATTACGAATACTTAATTACCTTGCTCGACTTTCAGTGTAGTAAATCCTTTTTATATACAAAATAAGCAGGTGTAAATCAGCATGGTGATTCCATACAGCCTTTGGTGCTGGAAATTGACGTATTAAACTTCCATCAGTTAATGAAACACGGAAATGTCTAGTTTATATTCCAACCTTATGTCCTTTAGCCTAAAGGAAATGGATGATAATGGAAAAAATATAAAATAAAATTGTGGGAGGAAACATTAGAACGACAAAAAAAAAAAATCTTTGGACACGATATTGTTCATCGCAAACTCGCATTACCTGAAAACAAACCAGGGATCCTTTGTAGCAGAGGTGAGTACTCAATCACTAATTCACAGTGCCCTCTACGACCAATCAATCAATGTGTAGTCTTCAAGATTAATGAGAACCTATATTACGAAGAAAACGGTGAACAATAAAAATTAAACATGTTGTTATAGGATTCTATTAACCATAACTTCCCACCCTTACACGGAATATTGTTCATTCCCTTTTGAACTACCCTATGCAATAATGACAATATGACCCGTATGAACAAGCAGAAAGATTGCACAGTAAGGCTGAGAAGAATAAGTAAGTAAGGCAATATGCACAATTCACTAGTATTGAAATGGATAATTTTTCTATGGATAAACATTAAAGACTGGGCAGAAAGTTAGAAAAGATGTATTATTGAGCTTCTATCGAACGCAATCTCTCGATCAATTCCACAACGAAGTTGGTTGTTACTAGCCGCAGAACGTTCTACTCGAGTGAATCGCAGCAACAGTCAATGGGATTTTCTTAGAATGTTGCTAGACAATCTAGTTATAGTTATATACTACAAGAATATTTGTTTAGAGAATCTTCCGGTTTTAAAGGTCTTTTGTTAAGTTTATTTCTAAAGGACCACCTCTTAAAAAAAATGGTTAGAAATTCTTAACTAGTGAAAAAAAATTTATCCATAGTGTTCAGTAGCTCTATGGTAATATTTTATATTTACCTATGAAATTTCATAGTTTTCAACTATAGTTATTTATGGTATTAGTAAATATGTTAATGTGACTTCCCTCATTTTTTACAAGGGCCATTTAGATAGTTTCAGTAATTATTATGGAACTTTAATTAACACAGTGAACTTTCACCTATACTAGTGCAAGTTCAAACCTGTGCAATCTGACTAAGGCAAGCTTGTGAGCTCGGTTTGGTCACAGTAGTTGGCCTTTAAACATGTGCACTCTAAGGAGAACGTTCGATTTTACATTTGCAATCTAGGACACAAGCTAGGTGAAACAGCTAACAAAATCCGTGAAGACTCGAAAGCAGTTAATGGAGATAAAGTGTATTCATTTTACTCCATTGACAGATGGATTCGACCACATAGCAGGGGAGAGAGAGTTCGAAGGTGATTCTCGTTGTGATCGACCACGGGAAGCTGTGAACGAGAGAATTTACAGGATGAGGCATAGTTATGAAAGAAAATCCTATATCACAGTAAGTATGGCAGTTGGTAGTAGTGCTCATAGCATTGACATGATATTTCACTATCATTTCAATACAAGGAAGGTCTGTGTAAAATGCGTTCTTCATTCTCTCACTCATGAACAGATAAGAAGAAAAGATTCTGCTGCAAAATTTGCTCTCTATGTTTCCAACGAATCGTCCAAAACGACTGACAGACATAACTGGAGATGAAAGTGCTTTACTACTCCAAAGTCCAGAACTGCGTGTGGTTGGCTGAAAATGATCAAAGAACAATTGTTCTTCGATAAGATTTCAGATCTCAAAAGTGACTTTTCAGAATTTCTTCAACAACAAATGCTAGAACGTCGTATCATGAATGTTTTAAATTGTGCTATATTCGGTGGTGCTATTCAGCCAGTTCGAACCGGTTCGCGAGAACCGGTTGTTAAAATATTTCGAGTTCGCAGAACCGTTTATTATACCCAGACATAAACACACACACGCGCGCGCAAGACCTAGCCAAGAGTGAAAGGAAGAAGCCAAACAAATTTGTGAAAACACCTCTATTTTCCCGCTTGCTTGCATTGTTGTTAAAGAGCAACTTTGAATTATTTGAATTTCATGGGAAGACAGAAATTTGAACACGAATTCCTTATTTTCGTCCGGAATACTGGGACCTGTGAGTGCAATGAATGTGATACGTATACAATGTCTATTACGTGTATTACCTATTTGTATTTGTATGATTCCGATATCTTCATCATACAAAAACACTTCTGGAGATAGGTGTCGTCGAAGCAATGTGTATGAAATTTTTCATCGATATCTCGAACGATTGCTTGTCATGATCCATACTGTCATTCCTCAAAACATGGCCCTTTCCTGGGTGGACCCCCCTCTCTCTTTCTCTCTCTCTCTCTCTCTCTCTCTCAAGATATCACCATCATCCGTAAACCCTCTGCCGCCTGGGATTGAAAACCAGTTGACAATGACAGTCTTGAGATCCTCGTCGTTTTCAAAATGTTGTCCACTAAGCCACCGTTTCAAATGCAAGAAGATGAAGTGATCGTTGGGGGCAGGTCGGGACTGTATGGAGGCTGGTCGGAAGGTCTTAAAGAAAATCTTAAATTTTCTTCTCGACGATGGCAGCGGTATGAGAACACGCGTTGTCGTGAACGGGGATGATTCCGTACGTCAGTTTCCTGTGGTGTCGATTTTGAATCGCACGTCGAAGTTTGTTGAGCGTGTCGCAGTACACGTCACCTGTAACTGTTGCCCCATGTTCCAAGAAATCAACCATCAGTTAGCGAATCGAGTGCTGTGATTGTTTAAAATATTATGGTTTGGGGGAACCTGCACGTCGCCACTCTATTGTTTGGATTCGCCGTTAGCGTCCGAGATCTACGTGTCGTTGCCCGTCACAATGTGGGAAAATAAATAATCTCTCTGTTTTCGATACCGATCCAAAACTGTCGGGCACTGCACATTCGTCGCTCTTTGTGCTGGTTTGTTAGCATTTTCGGCACCCGCCTTGTACTCAATTTGTGATATCCAAGCGTTTCTGTGACAGTCCTGTAGATGGTGGCTAGTGCAGCATGGAGAAAGTCATGAGCCAGAGCACTGACGGTAAATTGAATTTCACTTTGCAGTTTTTGCTTCACTTGCTTCACGAGGTCATCCGTCTGAACATTAAGCCTGCCACTCCGGTCTTCATCGTGCACATTGGTGAGACCATTTTGAAACCTGCAACACCATTTGCGAACCTTTCCTGCACTCATTACTGTAGGTTCATACACTAGGTACAATTCCCGATGGATATCAGTAGCAGACGTTCCTTTTGCAAGCAAAAATCGTATTACACCGCGCACGTCACGACTAGCGGGAAAATCAATTCTCGCGGTCATTGCGTTGTCTTCCACGGCTGCCAAACTCCTACTGACTCAAGACACCCACTGCAGTGGCTTCGTCAATAGTCGTCGTTGGCGTTACATGCGTGAAATTGTGTTCCGGCCTACCCCATTTCACTATACGTCGACGGTCCTTACTTCTGGAATACGCCTCATTATATATATATATATATATATATATATATATATATATATATATATATATATATATATATATATATATATATATATATATATATATATATATATATATATATAGAGAGAGAGAGAGAGAGAGAGAGAGAGAGAGTGAGAACCGGTTGTTAAAAAATTAGAATAGCACCACTGGGTACATTTGTATTGAAAGACCTCGCTCAAGCTATAAATTCAAAGCTCTTCTGACAAATACGTTAGTCGAAGTACCATGGTGGCTTAGATTTGTGGTTGCAGTACTTCGAAAGGTTTGTAGAGAAATATAGAGGATACTTGGAAAAATTGCAAAGGAAAACATTTCAATACAGTTTATTGTGTGGGACTTCAAAGGATATTTGCAAATCTCTTCCTAGGTTGACAGAATTCAAGGCTCTTTGCGGCCAAGGATTGTGTATAGGAATCTCTCAGATACCAGGCATCCTAGAGAGTGGTAAGGATGAAGGAGCTCTCAGAGACCTGGCATCCTACAGGGTGGTGGATGATCGATCGGTGGAAATTGATATCTTTTGCAGTGTTCCCGCTCCTTTTATCCAGAAACGTTGCTGTCTTAATTAATCTTCGTCAGTTGACGATCGTTGTTGTCGTCTGAAATGTGTTTACGGACAGCATGTGGTTGGGAGCACGTCTTCCGTGTCGCGACAAGACGCTGTAACTTGAGTTACACTGTTTTGTCGCTATAAGCATTTTTGAATTTCCCGCCACCGATATTTATGTTCACCAGGCCCAGCATTGAGCTGAGTCAAATACTTTTGCAAATATACCAAAGAGAATTTCGATGTAAGTAGGAAATTAAACGGTCTGTAGCGACTTTACGGCTCTTTTTCTCAAAACTGCTCCGCCAAAGTTACAGCGTTTTGTCGCGACAGGGCAGACGTCTAGATCCTTACAGTACTTTCTTCCTCGTATGAGATGCATTTAAATCAAAGTGTAATGATAAAAATGCGTAAAGATAATCTATTTTGGCATGAATTCTTGAGACCTCCTACCACTTTAGGATAGGTCTTTTATTAGTCAAAACGATATGACAAAAATCCAGCTTGAGATATCACGTTCCAAAAATTCATTTCAAACCGATCAAACGTTTCCCCGTGATGGCATCACCTATTCAACAGATAAAGTCATATTCAATGTATTCGAAAAAGTATAGAAAATGCTCCCCTTAAAACGGGAAAATTCCTAAACCCAGGAACATGTGTCAGCTTATTTTTTAATGGGGTGTTTACGTATAGTTTCATATTCCGGTGGTAGAGCGTTCACTCTGGTGCATGGATTCTTTGGTTCGACCTCAGCTCGCGCCAAGAGAGCTTTATGGTGGACAAACACCGTCTGCTTGTGTTTTCTCTCGTTTCCTCCCACTTTCTTCATTCCACCATTCCATTCATTTCTCATCATCATCGTCTCCTTTATCCTAGCCGGCATAAGTGTGGGACGTGAAACTTAGATATTTCATTAGAGTTTTTTTCCTCTAATCTTAAAACGAGAATTTTCATAATGCTAGGACACGTGTCTATTTATTTGTAATGAGGAATTATTTACTGAG
Source organism: Thermobia domestica (assembly GCF_964235325.1). Lineage (NCBI taxonomy): Eukaryota > Metazoa > Arthropoda > Insecta > Zygentoma > Lepismatidae > Thermobia > Thermobia domestica. The sequence continues at coordinate 187,165,781 of NC_137464.1, forward strand.
TTTCTTTTTCCCTTTAACTTGATGGGCTCATGAGACACTCAATTTTTCACATAAACTATGGATCAATCAAACAATTTATAAAATTCAAACTAGATTTTTAAATGAAAGCAAAACAGATGACCTTGTTATACATATTTATGAAAATTAACTACTTTTCATTAGGTGGTCACCTGGTAACCCTAATTATAATGTGTTTACGTTTTCAATGTTCCTTATTTAGTTGCTTTCAAATATGTCATTACAAGTTTTTTCAAGTGATTTATTATATATACAGTAGGAAGTCGAAAATCCGAACTAATTGGGACCACAGTTAGTTCGGATTTTCAAATTGCTCGGATTTTCGAAAATGAGCAAGAAAATGCCATTTAGGCTTAAATATACTGTACGGTATGTTCTTTTATTGATACAGCGGTTATACAGTACATACAGTAATTGCAATACCGTTGCTCGTACACTAAATTACACTGTTCTTTAACTCACACTTAAAATTTGTATAGGCATAAGGGAAAATAAAACTATGTATTACAAACTATAACATATGAATGAGCTTTTGTAAAAACATTTACTTCACACAACGCCGACGGACAACCCTATAGTTTGTTTATCGCTAGCGCTAAGACAAAATGTAAAAAGCTTCTAGGGACCGCGTTCGGATTTTTTTTACGTTCGGATTATCGACGTCCTACTGTATCTATGTATACACAGTATATCTTTATCTATCTATCTATATTTATAATAGCAGAATTTTGAATAAGAAAAAATAATGAAAAACAAATTACATCAATATTTTTTTCCATAGTACACGTGTAACTGTCATGGTTTAATATTTAGATCAATACTTTAGACAGGAAAACAGAGTTGAATGAAAAAAAAAAAACTTTATAAAACTAGCTTAAAAATGAATCCATAATACTGCTTCTAAAGAATACCTTTTTTCACTCACAACACTTTATTAGCTTTTAATAAGAGGTAGCCGTTACATAAGACGTTATAATTAGCGAACACGATATTTTGTCATTAACCTATATTTTCAAAACGCCAGCATTTCTTCTCGCTTGTGTGTCCCAACAATATATTTCAATATATTTACTCTTTGTTATTTTATTATTGCTTGTTTTTCGATTGATATAAATTACAGGCATTAATAACTTACTGTTTTCCTAAAGGAATAATAAAGTAATACTTCTTGTCGTATTAATGACTGTTGCTTAATATGGATTGATGATTTATGTGCTAAATACGAACATAAGACCAGTCTAATATTCGGTTGCGTGTGTACTAACTATACCCAATATATTATTATTATTATTACTTACTTGAATAGGAAAAATGTTCTAAGATGGTTACGAAAAAAGATTGGTATCAGAAGTGCATAACTGCATTGCAGTGATAAATGAACTGTCATTAATATATGTATTTATTGTTGACCTTATAATGTGACAGGATTTATTTACATAAGAAATGTAATGTAAGAGTACTCGTAGGTAGGCTAATTGTTTGTAGCTTAGCGTTTCTTGTCAGTACCGAAAAAAAAAACTTTTCTTGGTTCCGTTCATATTCTCTTTATGTACTTTTCTATCAATTTCGTGCCTTTCCCGTCCAAGAATAACGGACTAGGATTTGGAATTAGATTTCTAGGCTTTCGGGCCAAGTTAGTCCGTCAGGTATGAGGGATGACGTCCCTCGGCAATATCTGAGAAAATAGAAGGAAGCAGCCTGGGACCAGTATGTTAGGTACCATCCCGGCATTTGCCTGGTGTGAATGACGAAAACCTCACTCAGGATGGCTAGCCGGAAAGAGCTTTTACACTTTTTCGATCGAGTGTCCCCACCTGGCAATCGACCCCAGGACCGCTCGCACTAAAGACGGGAGAGTTAGCGATTATGCTATGAGACAACATCCCATGAATAACGATCTCGAAATTTTGACCTAAGAACGTCTTGCTCAAGCGCATAAAATAAATCATAATTGAATGAAGTCTGTAGAAATACTTTCAAATTCAAAAAAATAATGAACACTACTGGTTTTTAGTCTTGCAAAAACGAATAAATCTAAATTCTTGGAGTGAAATCTTTAAGGGGCTAAGGCCTACGAAGATGCTTATACAATCTTGTTCTGGGGTCAATACATGGTGTAGCATCTCATTCCCAGAAGAGACTCAGACCACAATAATAAAGCCAAGATTATGATCAAAATCCTTCCAAAAACAAATTAGAAGAGACAAATGTAAAGCTCGGAAAGCCCGCACTAGAACCGAGGAGTGGAATTAATAAGTACTAGTATCATAATCCAGCTCCTGTTCAAGACATATATACTTAGTAATTACCAAATACCAATCAAATTCAATAAATGCAATAATAAAATATAAATAGCAATACAATAAATTCAATTTAACTATTTTATTAACAATAAATGATTCAACAATAAATAGAATATCAAAAATTCAGGCACCATGGCGGTCCTCGGTTTGAAGAACAGTATTTATCAATTTTTAGTCTCTTGCTTACTTATTGTCACAAATTACGAATTTCATTATATAGAAAAAGTTCCTTCGATCGAAATACAAATCCAAGAAGTTGTATCATAATCAGAAAGTAACGACGATGTCAGGAAGTTTGACCTCATGAAAATATCATTCTTAATTTTGAATTCTTATAAACTCTGCCAATTACCTCTAAAAACAATATAAATAAGCTAAAATATCGGCTTTCCTTATCATAAATGCTGCCTTTCTAGATAAGAGCGCCCTAATTGTTCTCACCACACGAGGTAGATGCTCCAGTTCCTATCACAATTTGGTTACTATAAACAGGCGTATATCTTTCTTCTAAGGAGACTTGAACTGCTTGACTGCTCCGAACTCACGAGAAGCAGTACTTTCAGTGCTGCTACGCCGCGGCGTTGACTTTTAATTTCGTACTATGAATAAATGCCTACAAATATGATTATAAGGTTAAATATTTAAAAGATTCCTTCTGGTTATCTATTATCGTTCCCGGTCTGATGTTTGCTGACAGACAGACAGACAGACGGAATGGCCAATCTATAATATATCCTACACGCATTTATGCATAGCATATGAAAATAAATGGGAGCATAGATAAGATTCTTAACGCAGTACTAATACAAGAAAATGATGATGGTTATGAATGACAGACGATATGCTGCCACGCTTAGATATTTTAGTAATTATTTTACTTACTGCAAAATTTTGTTTCTTAAATAATTCTGGCGCTTCCAAGGTTTCAACCTGCACCCACAATCTTGCTCATGGAGCAGTAAAAAGCAATAAAAGCATCATGATAAGAAAAAAAGGAAAGAAAAAGAAAGAACGTACTCAACAGGAAATAGCACACCGCCACTTGATGAGTGAACCACAGCAATAAACGGGGCAAGATGTTTCTGCCATGCTCTTCCCTGGGAGTCCGTTCCTTTTTTTTTCTTTTTTTTAATTTCCTTGACGTTTTTAATGCTTTTTACTCCTACTTTTATCTTCCATGAATAAGGTCCAAAGGGAGAGACGAAAGTTTGAAAGCACATACAAGGATTATTCAGATTTTTTTTTTTTTTTTTTAAGTAAGATGATTGATGATGAAAAAGTTTGCCTAACATTAACGAAATGGAAAAAAATAAAAATAATAAAATTAACTACTCGAGAAAACTGTCATGGCAGCATTTATTAAAAACTCATTTAAAAATGTTAGTGTACAGCCCCATCATACATGTATTCGACTCTTTTCTTTCTTTCATCCACATACGCAGCAAAAAATGATTTTAACTCTATTTGTTCTTCCTCCTATAATCTCGAAACAGACTTCAATATAGGGCTCCTACACCCATCTCTCATTTGGCCAGATAAAAGGAAGGAAAATACCGATTAAATATTGCTGACTGCCCGCAGGTCCCGACACTAAGTCTGTAATTGCAACATCCACAATTACACTGCGAAATTAAGAGAGTATTCAATATGACTGTAAATGCTTGCATACTGTAAATATACGCTATAACCAACGGTCGAAATTGAACATGAAAATTTTTGGTATATTTTTGTACTTCAAAATTGAACTGTACCGTCCAACAAAATGTTAAATTTTAGGATTATAAAAGACAACCCGGCTTTTCTCGCTCGTGTAATAAAAATAATAATAATAATAATAATAATAATAGAGCGTTGACTTTTCATTCGGAAGGTCCTGCGATCGAATCTGAGATCAACCATCTTGACTGAAGTTTCCCATGATTTATCCTCAGCCAAACCACCTAAATACCAGGATAGTACCTTGGATATATATGTGGTGGCAGATTCCTTTTCAACATCATCTCTAATTTTCATGCTCCCATTTGCACTACCCTAGGACAATAAAGTTTTAAAGAACTGATTTTACAAGATTATTAAATATTTCATTTTGTAATGGAAGTCCAAGTTATAGTTCGAACGTTAGAAACAAATTTGTTTCGTTTCACAGTAAGAAACTACGATAGACTCCCCAACTATAGGTATTCAATATTCAGACTTGAAGTATTACATCTATAACTACTGGTTGAAATAGATCAGTAAAATCAAAAATAGAACCCGTTTCTTGGACGCTGAATCTATATCGAAAAGCTATTGCTCGCTATGCCTTACTGTTTTTGTTTTATGGCAATAAAGATTGAAACAGGAAATTGTTAATTTGAGCAACTATCGGTTCGAATGCATTACTAAGGTAGGAGATCTAGTGGAACGGGAAATAGTTAATTTGAACCACTTTCGTTTTGTATAGTAGGTTACAGGAGACGGCGGAATATATTCTTGGAAAACTAAATGAATTGTAAAAAAAAAATATATATATATATATATATATATCTTGATATCTTTTACTGTTTTTGAACTATGAAAATCAGTATTGAAACTGGAACTAGCAGTAAATTTCAACCCCTTCTGGTTTCAGGAGTGTTGTGGGTTGTGATGGTATATTCTTTTGATACCTTGAATAGTCTTCAGAAAATTGCTTGTCACTATCTAATACCATTTTGTTTTATGGTGATAAATATTGAAACCAGACATGGATAATTTTCGAACCACTTCAGTTAGAGTTGAGTTGATTTTGAGTTTAACGTCTCGTTCAGCAGCGAGGCTATATGAGACGTGGACCTACTGATTAACGTGGAATCCGAACCACATGAGCTACCGCCGGGAATCGAACCCGAGTCTCCAACGCCAAAGATACTTTAGTTTGAATAGAGGCTTAATGGAGAACAGGGAACCTATTCTTGTGACGCTGGATCGATTGGCAGAAAACCACACTCGTCATCTCTGACTGTTTTTGCTCTGTAGAAATCGAATTGAAATCAGAAGTAATATTAAATTTGAACCATTTCTGGTTTGAGTAGAGTGTTGTGAATAGTCATAGTATGCTATCTTCAGACGCTGAATTGTTTACAAGAAGCCACTTATCACTATCTATTCTCGTTTTAGTTTTATGATGATTCATGTTAAAACTGGAAATGACTAACAACTTCCGATTTGAATAGAGAATTAATGGGAGAAATGGAATCTGGTCCTTCAGTCCTTGAAATGCTAAAACGATTTAAAAAAAAAAGCAGCATCTCGGTATCTTATCGGTTTTGCTCTTACACCTGTCGACAAACAGACGGACGGACAAAACCGTTCTACAAGGCTACCGACATTTCAGCACAACATAGTTTGGAAGTCTAACAATACTTACTTTCTCTTTATAAGTCAATCCGAATTAGCTCCAGCGCAGTGCTTCAACTCAGTTTCTAATGCAGGAAAATTCGTTTTTTTCTTCTTCTTCTTCTCACAGGTAAACCTTGCTAGATCGAAATTGACTTTGTTGACCAAACTTGGCAGGGAAGGTGTGAATATGAAGAAGTGAGCGTAAGCAAAATTTAAACAGCTTCCATCCATAAAGACGGTGCAGTGACCAAAAACCTAATTGATCAGAATAAGCCAGAACGGTGTGTTTGAAGTCTAAAAATTTCAGTGTATGTGTAAAACGGTGTAAAACAAAAAAAAAAAAAAGGGGTGGAAAACAAAAAACGCACTAATAAACACTCTGGAAAGAAATTAGACTTACCATGGTCGCCATCTTGAAGTTAGCCATCTTGTATCTTGCTCGATTATTCTAAATGGGAAGAGGGTCAGATCATATATCAAATTATTCTAGAATTTTAAGAGAAATGCAATTGTGAAGTCTAACGAATTGCCATACGTTTATATTGGTAAGACATAATAAAATGACACGTTGGTATGAGTGGTCTATCCTGGTGAGAAATTCACTGAGGATCCGGAATGAATTTGACATATGAGAATTTGATATTTGATACTAACATATTTATTTTCATACCAACAAAGAAATTCAATAAACATGATGCCATGTAATGGTATCAATTGTGTACAGATATACACAAACACACTCAAAAAGCACTATAAAGAGAACGCATTAAACTAATTCTCAAAATCAATTAAAATACATTCATCATTACATTCACGTGTGATTTCATACAAGACTGATGAGACGAAACTGCAATTAACACTACGTCGAAAATAACTGCGTTTGTTTCTCATCAAACGTTAGGCCAAAGTGTTTTATCACTTCACCATATTCTCATTTACAATATTTGTGCGCGATACAAGTTAACCGATTAGAAGTTGATTATAAACTTCATAAATAGCTACCTACGGCGTTCTCAGTAGCGTATATTAGGCTTTCCTTACTTGAATTATTTCAAAAAGATACGGTTATTAAGAAATCGCAGAACCAACGAGCTCATACCAATGTGCAATTCATTATTTCTTACAAATATAAACGTTGGTGACCCAAACTTCACCATTGTATTTCTCTTAAAATTCTAACCCAGTTTATATATTACATGATCCCTTTCCTGTTCAGAATAATCGAGTGAGAGACAAGATGGTCGACTTCAAGATGGCGACCATGACAAGTTTACTCTCTTCTCCGGTGTCTATTAATGTGTTTTGGTTTTCCATTCCTTTACCCGTTTTGCAAATTCACTAAAATTTTCAGACTTGAAACACATTATTCTGACTTATTCTGATCAATTAGGTTTATGGCTACTGCCCCATCCTTACGGATGGAAGCACCTTAAATTTTACTTACGCTCGTTTCTTGATATTTCCCACTTCACTGCCAAGTTTGGTCTACAGAGTCGATTTCGACCTCGCAAAGTTCACTTGTCAGAAAGTCGAGATCGACTTGATGTAGCACATGCATGGTGTCCTCTTTTCCCATTTCCAAGGATAGAGAAATTCTCGTTATTTGAAGTTTTCCAGCGGTGGTCGATTTGTTTTCAGCAAAATTAGATGTGACACTGTGTTCGAAACCAGTGAGTTTTTTGTAGGTGTCACAATATCATTCACAAACAGAAAATTCGTTGTGGTGTTCAACCCGACAGAAACACTTCTGTAAATTATCGAATGCACAGTTGGGTGTCTTTGTGATGGTTTAAAAAATGTACAAAAATATCTAATTTAATAGTCACCGAAACACACACGTAGGCTATGAGGTCATTTTGTCTTGTCTAGAACTTAGAGTTTTATAAGAACTTTAGTGTATTTCTTCTGATTTATGGCGTCCACATTAGTGGAATAATCCCAAGCTTCCATTGTACTTAGCTTAAACCACTGTAGGAATATATTTCTTTACTGTCTCTTTTTAGGTCGTTACTAGCTGGCTCACAGTGATTAATTAATGCCTTGTTGTCTTGCCATACAGAACGTACAGATCTAGCACTTGATACAATCCAACGAACTCCAAGCACACATCTGATATAACCGCCACCAGGTTATAGAAGTATTTTTTTGTGGACGCCCTGTATATTTCGTGAAGACAGTGATTATTATTTTCGATTTGTACTTTATTCTGCAACGCATATAAGTTCTTTCTTTGGTGGGAATTGCTTCTTTCCCACATAATTGGACAAAGAAGTCTTTCATCGTTTTTTCATATATATATTTAAAACGTTGCTTTTGCTGAGAACATTTCAGCTAGTGACTAACCATTTCAGTGTTTCTCCCTGACTCATTATATGCACAGTATATATTCTATAGTTATTGGGAACTGAATTAAGTGCTTTCTTTAATCGCTTATGGAAACATTATAATAGATTGGAGAAATACGGACTGACCAGATGTTTCAGTAACCAAAGTGGCACCAACTGTGTTGTTTCGTAGCCCGTTATCTGTACTTTCTCACGCCAGTGTTATCGCCGTGTCTAGTGCATTATGGGCAGTTGACTAAAATTAACAGAAATTGTTTTCTATATTCTGTTTGTATGTGCATACAGGTGAGTTAACTGAGTAATTTTTGAAATGAACTGCCAACACTTTTCTGTTGACCATTGCAATCCGTAGCTTGAGCTTGGACGCTCAGGGAGTTTGACTACAGGTCTGGAAGATGCAACCACGCATCTCGCGTTGAACTTCAAACATAAGTTGTGTTAAGGGGCACAAGCTATTTAGCCGGTGAAGGACGATTTCTTACGGCTAGCCCCAATCAGTGAAATCCCAGGTCCTCAGACCTTGTGCGTTTCAAACGTTATATACGCGTCCTCCAATATCAGAATTCAACTGTGAAGACCTTCTTTTCGTTTATTTACTCAAGATTTACTTTTACGCTGCAGGACTGTTCAGCGTAACAACTGGGTTCATCGTGGGACGATCCAGACAACTTTTCCCCAGTGCGAATCCCCCAAGTGTGTTCATGGTGTGAGCAAAGTATTTATAGTGATACCCGAATTATAATCATATATACATAGAAAGGGCTATATTTCCCGTAAAGGGCAAAACGTAATTTCAGCGGCAAAATTTATTAGTGTCCAGTGTTGTATTCATTTCTCTTCGTTATTTTTTTCAAAATAGTGTTCCAATAAATAAGTATAGTGTCAATTAATCCAGTGTGTTTTCGTTGTGTGTATGAGTGATGTTTGTGTGTGTTATGGTCTGGATGACCGTCTGATCGTCCGTGAGGTTTTCGAGACGAGACACCCGAACCTCTCGGCGCCTAATGCTCATCTCATTATTGAGACCGACGAGCTTTTTGGGAAACAGTTTGTAACCTTTCTTGGAGAGGTCTTCGTCGTCCTGTCCAGGTAAGTTAAAGTATCAGGAGTATACTTATTGGTAATACCACGAGCCGAGGACAGCGAATAGAACTACAGGCGGTTATAAATAAAAGCCGCCCGAACATGGAACAGAACTCAGGACGGTTACAAATAAATAGCCCGAACAGAGGACCTGAACACTCAATCGATTATAAATAAATGGACGCCCGAACAGCGACACGAACACCTGGCGATTACAAATAAATAGCTGCCCGAACATGGACCACGACCTCTAGATGGTTACAAATAAATATGTTTGTGTGTGTTATGGTCTGGATGACCGTCTGATCGTCCGTGAGGTTTTCGAGACGAGACACCCGAACCTCTCGGCGCCTAATGCTCATCTCATTATTGAGACCGACGAGCTTTTTGGGAAACAGTTTGTAACCTTTCTTGGAGAGGTCTTCGTCGTCCTGTCCAGGTAAGTTAAAGTATCAGGAGTATACTTATTGGTAATACCACGAGCCGAGGACAGCGAATAGAACTACAGGCGGTTATAAATAAAAGCCGCCCGAACATGGAACAGAACTCAGGACGGTTACAAATAAATAGCCCGAACAGAGGACCTGAACACTCAATCGATTATAAATAAATGGACGCCCGAACAGCGACACGAACACCTGGCGATTACAAATAAATAGCTGCCCGAACATGGACCACGACCTCTAGATGGTTACACTGATTGGTTTCATTTTTTATATTTAGGAAACACTTATCAACTCTTGATTTTTTTTGATAATGTCGAATACAATGACTGGAGTTTATATTTTTAAAAAATGTTTCGTGTGATTAATTTCAGTAATTTCGTTAATTGCACTGTTGACTACAAGTTTCAAACCATGATTGTTGCAATGTCAAACCAGAATATTCTAAAACATTTTCATTAATAATTTAAAAATCCCATTCTTCCTTCCCAATGAAAGTGGTACACAGGATGCAGCAAAGGATATGGAATTTCTCGCAAGAAATTCTCAGTTTGCTCCATGTCATTGTAAAGCCCCTTACATTGAGTTTGATATAGTACTAACTAGCACTCGCGTCACCAAGTTGTGCTAAATCAAAAAGGAAAGTACTAAGTTCATTATTCCGCTGTTCTGATACAAATGACGGAAGCTTCTTTCCTACTTACAGTAGTGGATTCATCAATCATTAAGCCTATCTTTAAGTCATACTGGAGAATTGAGTCAATTACATTTTATTGATTAAACTATATATTTTGTTATGTCACTACATAGATAATTGGATTGAAAAACTTTTCCTACATTCACAGGTACAACATCTGGGGCTCCAGGTAGGAAGGCAATTGTTCCCTCTGAATTTGATATTTGTATACATTTTACCCCATAAGATAATAACATATCAATGAAAATCTTGAAAATCTGTTAACCTCTAGAATTTTGCCTCCCCATGCAAAACATGAAATGACACTACTGTATGTTCAAACCATTCAAAGGCTACAAGTCTAGAAGAGCTAATAAGTCGAAGAAAGGTCGAATGAACTTTCCTAATGCATGCACAGTTCTGAAAATGAAACATGTTTATTCATGATACGTATTCTCCTAGATTTTTTCAGTTTCTCTTTATTTGCTTTTTTTTCCGAATCTTCACTCACAGATGATGAGTTGTACTACTTATGTGATCGTAGATTTTTTCTTACAAACTGCCGTCGTTTTCCATAACTGTCACCAAAGAAGATACATTACACTGTGTCCATTCTTCAGATAATTTCCGTTCTTGAGATTTGTGAACACATGAAGACTCAACATTCTTAGAAATTTAATACCGAGTTTTTCATTAACAATAACAAATATTCATTTTCCTTTAATTTATGCAACCATTGCACTTTCCTTGGGAAATCCTTCCTTCTTTAGCAGTCTCACCTGCACTCGAACTACTGATGTTAGTTTCATTTGGACAATCACTTCTGTCTCTTGCAAAAGAATCACACGAATCCCTGCAATTTGACGGTCGTAACATTATATTCATTATGATCTAATTTACGTTTTTTACTGAAGGATTGTCTAACGTATTAATTTGCTTAGTTTTTGACAGTCCACGCTTTAAAGTTTTAGACAAATTACTCAGCAGCAATCACTGTCTCTACTCTCTTGATCCCTTGTAGTGTTTGTTGTCGCATTGAATAAGTTCACTTTAAGAAACAGACAAGAGCTTATTATACAGTAGATGTACTACATTGACTTGACACCTAGTCTTCCGTTCTCGGCGCTGCTATCGGCTGAAGGAATTCCACTCCTTTTCGCTAAAGCTCTCTCGCTCAGTAAGAGCTGAACCCTTATTGGCTCAACGCGTGAGTGTGCCGAGGGTGTGAAGTTTAGTTTGCATTTTTGCCACGGCTCAAGACATTTTGGCAGCACTACAGTTGCTGTTTTCCTCTTTAATTAGTAGACCTAAACTGTTCAAAAATACTTAAAACACTCCATTTCAATGCAACAATGAAAAATATTGAGCTCTTTATCCGTAGGAAGTTGAAGTTCCCAAATTGACTTGTCGATTTAGTACAAAGTACAAAGAGTACAAAAAGGGAAAAAGATTTACACAATATCAGATCATAATTGTTTGTATCGAGAAACTAATTTGAAACTATTTCTTGTTCTTGAACTCGGTAAAATACGGTAAAGGTTGCATCATTCTATAATTTAAACCCATGTAAAACATTATTAATATACCAGTATAGATTTTTCGCTTCTAAAAGTTCCTATATGCAATTAAGAAATAGCAGTATGACATACCGGCGTATCCAGGCTTATTTCGAACACTAATTATAATACAGCAAACCCTATAATAAGTACATATAAACATACAGACACATAAAAAATAGGGCAAAATCATGAAGCACTAAGGAGCACACGTAGTCTCACTCACGTAAACGAAATGACAGTCCCTTAGCTAGTGATGAACTCCCGAAATAGGGCTCGTGTCTATGGTAGCCATAACTTCGTTCAGACTTTCAAACTTAATCGGCTGTTTCAGATTTTTGTCTGATGCTTCCGATATCCACCAAAAGGGATATCGGAAGACCGTAAGACCAAGGAATGCGTGTTGTTTTTCGTATGCCAGAAAACGAAGTATTTGAGCTTTACGTCACACGATTATGCTGTGTAGGCTAAAGAAGACGGTGACGAGAATGAAAGAAATGGTGACATGAAGAAGGGGGGACGAAACGAGAGAATCCCGAAAAACTGCACACACACAACATTTGACCGCCTCAAAGCGCACTTGGCGAATAGAACCAGAAACCTCACGCATCAAGCCCTCTGTCCTTAACCCTCTGTCCTTGAGCCATCGCAGTCCCCTTTGTAGGCTATGTCAAATATTGAAATAATTCATAAGCAGTGGCGTATTTACGATTTTGTTTCGGGGGTGCTTTACCTGAAAATGTGAAAATTCTGCAAGATATTTCATATACTTTACTATAGTAAATAAGATTTCGGGGGGAGGCTTAAGCCCGGAAGCCCCCCTAAATACGCTATTGTTCATAAGTAAGGCCCGGGAGTTTATGTTATAACATATATTTATTTTACATAGACATCGGATAATTGGGTGGATGAGATCTTCACATATCACCGAAAACCAGCTGAAATAAATAAAGTTGATAGGACATATTTTGACATATTTTCCACATTTTCCTATTTGGAAACATATTTTTGCACTTTTCTAATGATAAGACATATTTCATATATATTTTACAATACACTTGCACAATATCGGTATTTAAAAAAAAACAAAAAAAAAACTTTATCTTATACGCCTTCTGCCAAAGTAATAAAATCCGCGTTCTCGCTGTGGTCGATTGAACTGCATCAGACTATGCGAAACGCATTTGGTTTTCTACCAGGTTAAAATTTAGTACGGGATAAATAATACCGCCTTATGTTATAATGACGAAAATCGTTTTTTTTTTTTTTTTTTTAAAAAAAAAAAGAAAGCTTTCTGGTCATTGTTGAAGGTGCGCACGACAAACACAGCTGTTCTTTTTCCTTTACATTTTTCCTTTTTAACTAAAACAAACAAATTAGCATTTTGTGCTGAAAAAATAGTTATTTTACTTCAGCCTAAATCAACAGTAGTTTTAGCCAGGCGTGCAGCGGAACAAATGTAGAGAATGCCTCCTGTGGAGCAATCTGTTTCCTTTAAGTTGAGAGCATACGTTGCAGAATTTGGGAGCGATGTGTTCTCCACAGATGACAAGATATTGTTCTGTAAATTCTGTGAATCCAGTGTAAGATATTCGAAGAGGTCTTCTGTATTGCAACATTTAGATCGACGAGGCATAAAAGAAATGTGTGAAGAAAGCGAAATCACAAACGCTACTTCAACATGTGACATCGTCCCAGAGCAGTCGAATGTCCTCTTTCTCCAAGGACCTGCGTAAAGCATTTATCGCATCTGATATCCCTCTGTGAAAGTTGGAAAACCCTACTCTTCGTGAGTTTTTGGAGAAGAAATGCTACAAGGAAATCCCTCACGAATCCACACTTATGAAGGCTTATGTGGAAAATGTCTATAGTGAAACTATGTGTAACATCCGACAGAAAGTGAAAAATAAAAATTTCTGGTTATCAGTGGGCGAAACGACAGATTGTTGCGGACGTTATACAGCCAATGTTGTGCTTGGTATTTTGGAACCGGAACAGGCTCGAGAAAGTTTCCTTGTGCATGTTCAGTTGGAGAAGGTTAATCATTCTACAATCGGTGGCTGTATTGAAAACGCAATGCAGGTATATTTTTTTTTTTTCAGAACGCGTTCCTCGTGACAGGATTCTGGTACTTATAACGGATGCAGCTAGGTATATGGGGAAAGCAGGAAAAGACCTGAAAGTTCTATATCCCAAAATGATCCACATTACCTGTCTGGCCCAAGGACTCCACAGACAATGTGAAGAAATTAGAGCAAGATACTCCAACGTAGATCGCTTTGTGTCAAATATGAAGAAAATTTTCTTGAAGTGTCCATCACGACGCCAGGCCCTAAAGGAGGCTGGTCCGGCTATTACTTTGCCACCGCAGCCGGTGGTAAACATGGCTTAAAGCAATGCAATATTACTGCACCAATCTGCCTATTCTTACCGAAATAGTTGCTGGATTTCAACCTGAAGATGCAGCATGTATTAATGTTGTTCAGACGCAACTTAAACACTGAAAAGCTCTTAGTATATTTGCAAAGGCCATTCACTGGATTCGAATTCGAAACCTCTCAACTACTAAGAAATATCATTAACCACTAGGCTAACCAGAGTCGGTTCAACGAAGTGGATTTGCAGTTATTTTAAGGAACTACACTAGAACATTTGAAAAAGGAAACATACTAGAAGTACATAAAGAAATTTAAAAAGTTTGTGCTCATGAATCCTTTAAACATTTCTTAGTTAAATAGACACACTTTATTTTCCTTCTGGTCCTTTTTTACTTTCTCTTTGTGATAAAAGTTTCTTTCAACGATCAACGTGTGTGTGTATATATCAACTGAAAAGGAAACAGTTTATCTTTCATTTTATTCCTTTTTGATTTTTCTTCTCTTTCCTTTCTTTCTTTCTTTTTCCCCCGTTGTTTAAATACATCTCTGTCTGTGCTTTTCTGGTACTGTAGACACAGATTGTCTATTTTCTCCCTTTGGTATTACGTTGAAAGAAAAAAAAAGGTTCACTCTCAAATAACTGAATCATTAAAATAAAAAAAATTAAAAAACTTAATGATTAGTTATAAGAGGAAAGAATTGCTTCCATTTTACATTAAATGATACATTAAGCAAATAAGCTTTTTATTTTTGCTGATGGCTTTTGTTTTTCTTTCTGTGCTTAAAGCACTTTAATGATGATGATGGCGCATATAATTACTCCTAGATGTTTCCTTTATGTGCTTTGAAAAATGCAAATTTCTAGTACACTTGTGTTTGTGAAACAAAATAGCCTGACTTCATTAGTTGTTTTTCTTTGGTATTACTTTACTTTATCTCTGTTTACAAATTACCAAACGAACAGAAAGTATTATATATATAGTAAGTAATAAAACTTGATGACTTGATTTTCAGTTTAACGTCCCTTTCAGCAGCGATGCTATATGAGACGTGGACCTACTGATTAACGTGGAATCACATGAGCTCCCGCCCGGAATCGAACCCAGGTCTCTCACGCCAAAGGCGCGTACGCTAACCGCTTAGCCACGAAGGAGCTCCGTAAGTAAAAAAGGAACAGAAAGCAAAGTAATATATTATTTACCTAGGTAGATTATATTTAAGTACTAAAAACACACACATAAATAAAATGTAGTGATTAGTATTTTATTATTATTATTATTATTATTATTATTATTATTATTATTATTACTTATTTTTTAGTAAAATTTAATAATTTTTAGTGATTTTACATACTTTGCACTAAAAAGTAATTTACAGGTAGATGATATATACATCGATATGTCAAAGGCCTTTGATTTCATTGATCACAAATTACTACAAAGAGGGGAACATCTTATATTGATAGTAGCATTGCCCAATCAAACAATGCACAATCGATAGAGGAGTGAAGAAAAGTGAGAAATCAAACGTTTTAAGGGTCGACACGCAGAAACACAGGAAATACAGAGGAAAGAAGGATCTAGATTCACGTGAAGATAGCAATGCAAAACATACACTAACACAGGAACAACTTCAAAATGATTAAAGTAATCAAAATAACATTTGCATAACAGTATAGTAAGCTCAATAACATCATATGTAATGCAGTGTTGCCAACTGAGCACAAAAATGAAGTTTCGTTAAATGGCACGAAACACAAATTATAACATCTAAAAAATCTAATTATGAGTAGAACCATACTCGTGAAGTCGTGATGTACAATGTTTCCAATGTTTGAGGATAGACTTATATGAATTCCAACTGTTCACGTTCTAAACGAGCTAAGGTCGTGCAAGACATCTCGAATCTAGCTTAATGTAGGATTCCAACTACTACTATGTTGCAGAACGTTAAATCGGAAATCAAACATATGCACCCGCAGCGAGCCTACGGACCACTTGGTCATCCAAGAGTATGGATCATTTCAGCTTATGTGCTATGTTTTAGTCTATTCTGACATTTTCCTTAATCAAAAATGATTCGACACTGTGCTTCGTCAATTATTTTTGTACTTCAGTGATTATATTCTTATTTATGGTCTTATATTTTGGTTTCAACTAGTCAGAACCGTGTAAGCCTACTGTAAGTACTTTTCTACATCCGAGATTCATTTAGGAATTCATATAGGCCTATCTTCAAACGTTGGAAACATTGCACATCACAACTTCACAGATATGGTTCCACTCATAATTAGATTTTCTAGATGTTATATTTTTTTCGTGCCATTTAACAAAACTTCATTTTGTGCTCAGTTGACAACACTACATTACATATGATGTTATTGAGCTTACTATACTGTTGTGTAAATGTCATTTTAATTATTTTATTCATTTTGAAGTTCTTTCTGTGTCAGTATATTTTGCATTGCTATCTTCACATAATTCTAGATCGTTCTTTCCTCTGTATCTCCTATGTTTCTGGGTGTTGGCCCGTAAAATTTTGGATTTCTCACTTTTCTTCACTCCTCTATCGATTGTGCATTGTTTGATTGGGCAATACTACTATCAATATAAGATGTTCCCTTGAACGTAAGTTATCAGACATTGGCCTATCATTATCATATATTACTTGGTTTGAAAGTTACTTATCAAATAGAACTTTTAAAGTAAGTATAAGGAATGTAACGTCTAGTCATGGTTAAATAGCGAAGGGAATATCTCAAGGATCTCTCCTTCTTTTTTCTCTATTTATCAATGGTTTACCAGGAAAAGTCAATACTCGAAAATACTATTATACGCAGATGACATAATCTTTTTAGAGTAGTTAATAATGAGTATGATAATTATGTACTGCAGAAAGATTTAGATACAGTAAATCATTGGTGTGAAAATAATTTATTAATGAAATGAAATCTCTGAGTTTTACGTCCCACGGTTATGCCGGTGAGGCTAAAGGAGACGGTGATGATGAGTAATAAATGAAATGGTGGAATGAAGAAAGTGGGAGGAAACGGGAGAACCCTGAGAAAACCCACGCACACGGTGTTTGTCCACCACAAAGTTCACTTGGCGGGGGCTGGGATCGAACCCGGGACCCCAAGCACCAGAGGTGAACGCTCTACCACTGAGCCACCGCGGCCCCAATTTATTAATGATCAACTCTGAGAAAACTAAACATATGATATTCACTAATAAAACTCAATATTTTGTTAGCAAATATCAAGGATCTTATAAAATAGAGGATCTGTCCTTACAACAAAATCTTGAAGCCATACATCACAGTTTCGCCACCCCTACTCTGCCCACTCCACCCAATAGGACCGCAATGTTTTGAGCCAACAATCATGGCGGAAACGAAAGTAACCAATGAGACGATGGCGGAAACGAGAGTAGCCAATCAGACGCGCCGATGCTCGGTTGTTTTTTGGCTTCATTGATTTAATAGGATGAAGATACCTATGGGCAGATCCTCTATTTTATAACATCCTTGGCAAATATAAAATTAATGGAGTAACAATAGACAAAGTTGAACAAATTAAAGATCTCGATATTTTGTGTGACATACATTTAAATTTTGGTAAGCACATAAATGACATAATATAATCAACAAGAAAAACAATAGGTTTTATGTTTCATCAATGGCCTAATTTTATAAATGGTAGTTCTTATGTGTACCTATTATAAGACACTTGTTAGATCCAAATTGGAATTTGGTTCAGTTGTCTGGAACAGTCTATCCGACACACTTATTAGTACTTCTAAGTTGTACAGAAATGTTTTATAAGGCTACTATCTTATAAAATAAAAAAGGATTATTATGCACATGAATATGGATATTGGTTAACATTTTGGGGACTTCAAGCCCTATCGGAAAGGAGGGCTAAGGACTTTAACCAAGGATGTTATAAATAGAAGATCTGCCCATATGTATCGTCATCCTATTAAATCGATGAAGCCAAAACAACCGAGCATCGGCACGTCTAATGTGTTACTCTCGTTTCCACCATCGTCTGATTGGCTACTTTCGTTCCGCCATGATTGTTGGCTCAAAACATTGCGATCCTATTGGGCGGAGTGGGCAGAGTAGGGGTGGCGAAACTGTGACGTATGGCTTCAAGATTTTGTTGTAAGGGCACATCCTCTATTTATAAGATCCTTGACTTTAACCTTCGTTGAAAATTTAAGATATATTTCCAGGAAAATGATGTAATATTAACATTAAGAAAAATTTCTTTGACTAGAAAGGTAAAATTGCTATAAAAATTAGACTAAATATATTTAATTGTATGGCAGAGGCAAATATATGTATGATAAGCTGGTGAGAAGTTATTTCCTTTGTGGAATGTCTTCCCCAGCACTGTTCTGCCACATAACTAAAATGATTTGTTTTTCCTAACAAGTTTTGGATGTACGTCAAAATTCTCATTAGGAAATTGAATATTGAAGTCCGACTTCAAATAACTAACATAATCTCACGTAAATACTATTCAGCAAAGTGAAACGTAAATATACGAATCATAAGACCAAGTTGTGCTTGGAGTCCCGGGTTCGATCCCAGTCCCCGTCAAGTGAACTTTGTGGTGGACAAACACCGTGTGCGTGGGTTTCCTCGGGGTTCTCCCGTTTCCTCCCACTTTCTTCATTCCACCATTTCATTCATTACTCATCATCACCGGCTCCTTCAGCCTAACCGTCATAAGCATGGGAGGTAAAATTCAAAGATTTCATTTCATTTCATAAGACCAAGTACTATTAAATGTCTAGAAATAAAATGGTTACATGCTTGAGTATTCCAAAACGTGGCCGTAAGGAAACGTTTCGTTAAGTTAAGAGCAAATTACACTTCATAACAATGTCCTTACCCGACATACCTTCGGCATGGAATCAAGGATAGTATATTCTCTTAAAGAAATGCAATGTAGTAGAGTCGACGATACGCATGAAGTTAAATGAATAGATGGTTTGAAGGTTAAATAAATATATAGATATAAATAATGAGGGCATAAAAGTAACAGAATAAGTAATTTAATTAATAATTTAAAAATCATGCATTCGAAATTATATCATAAATAATATCATAAAAGAAGAAATAAGAAAGGGAAGAGAAAGAGATAGCACAAAGCAGAATACCTACACTAAAGATTCGCCTGATACACGCTGAAGAGGAATCCATTGATTCTTGTAGTCGATGAAACACCTAGGAAGCGAGACAAGAGAACGCTACCTGAAAGAAATAAAGCAAGATTGTAATACGAAATAGGAACATTTTAGCCTAATGATTTATTTACAAGATAGAAACACTAACTACTGGAACTAAGATATGGACAACGTGAAGTAATACAGGTAATACGGTGTGAGAACATTTAGTTGTTTACAGTTTATTCACACTTTGCTAATAATACATATGTTACCCAAGTTTTGTTGGTTGCTTCTTCGATTTCTGATTTTATGAGTCCTGTACTTCTTTAATGGGCATTTCTGTACTAGGGGTAGATTCTTGTTGAGTTTGCTGGTGGTCTTGCAAAGAGCTGGAGGTTTGGTTTCTTTTTAGATCTTTTGTTGTTAGAAGCGTGAGTGTTCTTGCTGGATGGGCTCTCGGTCTTTTGGTGCATTTGCTGTTGCCGGTGCGATGATCCTCACTGATACAAGTAGCGAAAAAGTTTTTTTTCTTCTTGGTTTGTTGCACTCATCTTCATGTGATTCACCACAACGGTTACACACTCTTTTCGCTTTGCACCAGTACCGGAAGTGCCCGTATTGGTAACAATTTTGGTATGATAATGGTCTGGGGGAGTCCTTGACGATTCAACTGCATAATGTTTCTGTTGAATCGTTATTCCATGGGTTATGAGATGGTTTACTTGTTCGGCGTCGTCTGAAAAAATCCTGATGTGTGGTGTGGGTCCATCGCTGGCTCTGATTCGGGTTATATTTAGAATGTTCAGTTTTTGTTTACTTAGCTTCTTTTTTTAGCTTCTTTTACGTCTAGTTCGTTGGGAACAGCCTTAATGCCACATGTAAATGTAGTGCTACTTCTTATTGGGTGCTTAACTATTTGTTGGTCAATCAAATGTGCTTCGCTCTTCTTCTTTGCTGTTTGTAGGGGGTGTCGTTTAGTAGTGAGAAGGGCCGGAGTTTCTTGGGTTTGCTTCATGGATTTATTTCTTCTGTTGGTGGTTATTTTTCTTCTGCCTTCTCTGTTTCATTAGTGTGAAGTCACTAATGGGATCTGGAGTTTTATTGTTTTTGTTTTCCTTCTGTGCACGGATGTTTGGATCGCATTGGTTTTTCACCTGTATGTGTTTTTGTTCTGTGTTTGAATCTTTCTCTAATGTGCTATATGGCTCCATTTCTTCATCTTCTTGTGGGCGGTTGTCTTCTGTGCTTTCAGTTTCATCAACATTCTCTTCCATATATGATTCTGGTCCAAACTCTACTCCTGAGAAGAATCGAAGAAATATTGTCCTTGTTTCTGCGGTGGATAACCTTAGTGTGAATTCTCTGGGTGCAGTCTTCTGAAAATACACATCTTCAGTATTTATCATCCTCCCTACTATGGCCTTGATGTCTTCGATTATATCTACTATAAGCACGTAATAGCTTCAGCGGGGAGTTAAGCAATTCTGGTGAACACACATCTGCTGCGCTCTGTACACTCGGTGTCTTCCTTATCGGAGTTCTCTTTCTGGGTCGCGGCATCATACTTATTTTTAACACTTGGTCCTGAAAAGGGCCACACTGTTTTTCTTAACAGTTGGTGAGAACACTACACTAGATTGGACTTTTGGTTCTAGAAAGGGCCACACTGTTTCTGAAGCACACTTTGCACTACTACGCTAGATGGGAAGGTTATGGTCCTTTAAAGGGTCTTACTGTCTCTAGTTTGAGTGTCTTTTGCCGCTTTAATGCTATCTCGAAGAGATAGTATTGCGTTCCTGTCAGCCGACTGTCGCCAAAGGCTGCACAAACTATATGGTCACAGCGAATCTTGGTCTACAAATAGGGGGTCTAGCCGACAGAAAACAATGCCTATTTTCAGAGGAAGCGGTGTGTGTTTAGCGTATTATAAATGATAATCTTTATTCAAACAAGGAAACACACTTTCCATTTGTATAGTAACACTTTACAGAGTCAAGGGAGTTTCTCAGTACAGAGAGCACACTCTGTGGATGACAACAACTCAGTTAACACTGCAAAGTTTACTGGTGTGTCCTGACGTATCTTCTCTCAACATCGTTCTTCTTCACTCTCGCTGTGACTAACACTTCTGCCGTTGACCAATTCGAAATTGAGTGAATTTCCTAAGAGAGATCAAAATACGGAAATAAATTAGAGATAAAGAGGGTCCCTTAGCAGGAAAGCTTGCCCCCTTGAGTGATGCACTAACCTATATCTACGTTCACCTCCTACATGCAGCTAGAGATCTAAAGCAGCATGTCCAATGTTGTGTAGCGTCACGGTTTTTACCCAAAGATATTTACCGGACAGTCTGTATTGAGAAAGAAAGAAGGGTAGAAAAGAAGATCGGAAAGCGCGTGAAGATTTTTCGCCTCACCATTGGCTTGGGTAGTAGGAGAAAAAAAAACGGAAACAAATAGAGTCCAGGTAAACCCCCTTTATCGGTCATGTGCGTGCTCAAGTATTTAAATGGCAAAACCACACTAAGAAGGGGTGGTTAAATCCATGTAAATGCATCTTTACTGTCTGTATTGATTCCCTAACTAAGAATTTGAGTGTGAGTTAAATTATTGTGTTGTCTGTAGTTTAGTGGACAAGTTTTGTTAGTGGACTTCTTGTTCTTTTTTTCATGCAAATCGGTCGTCTTCTTCATTCTTAGACTGTGTCAATCTAAAATAAGACTAAAAGTACGGAATGCACTTGAACCTGAACCCACAAAGTGGGGGTGATGTATATATTTCCTGAAAGCTTGGGTCAAGGTAAAATCAAAACCGGTTACCAAAATTAGGAAGGTCTCAAGCATTCCGCTTGAGGGCGGCATGTTACTCGTTTTTATTAACACCTTTAAGCGTGTCTTAAAGTTCGTTGCAACCCCGAGAAATCTGAAACGGTGAGACAGACATGAAAACAGAAAAACACTCTTTCATCATTTCAAAAGTATAACGTAACAAAGTAAAATAATTTGTCCCAGGGTCCCCCGCAGGAATCAACTTGCATGTCGTATGAAAGTTGGTATTAAATAAAAGAAGATAAATCAAGTCGCGATTCTCTACGTTAAGCCTATGCAAAATAACGGTGGGTCAAAATATCAACACAATCTTTATTGCAAAGTCTATGGCTACTCGTATGAATCTCAAACGGTGGAATAAGTGTAGAAATAAAAACACGGATATGTCATTATTTCAAAACTATAATGATTCAAAGTTAAAAAAAATGTTCCAATGTCTCTCTCAGGGTCCCAGACGGGGTCCAACTCAAAATGTTGAAATGGAAAGGGATTCAAGTTGAGTATCGTGTGAAAGCTTATGTTAAGTGAAAGAAGAGAAAACAAGTCTGGACTCTTGATGAAAAAGTCTATTGCCACTACAATTAATCTGAAACGGTGAGACAGTTGCAAAACCAAAACAAAACAAACAAAAACTAGAATGAATAAAAGGAAATGACTCGTGCCATTTTGAAATGCTTATCGACAGTCGAGACTTGTCCAGTGTGCAATTCTGTATCATTTAATACGAGCTTTCACATGATGTCCTTATTTAACCCCTTGGCACTTGAAACTTTTGAGTTGGGCCCCGTCTGGGATCCTGCAGTTGAAACTGGGATATTTCTGGTTTCCTTTGATACCTTCTAGGGTTTTTTTTTTTTTTTTTTTTTTTTTTTTTACACCTGTCTCACCGTTTGAGATTAATAGGAGTGGCAATAGACCTTTCCATCACGAGTCGAGACTTGTTTCCTCTTCTTTCACTTAACATAAGCTTTCATACGATACTCAATTTGAACTCCTTCCTATTTCAACATTTTGAGTTTGACCTCTCCTGGGACCCTGCCAGGGACCCTGGAATATTTTTTTTTAATTTGAAGCATTATACTTTTGAAATAATGACATATCCGTGTTTTTATTTCTACACTTATTCCACCGTTTCAGATACGAGTGGCCATAGACTTTGCAATGAAGATTGTGTTGATATTTTGACCCATCGCTATTTTGCACAGGCTTATCGTAGAGAGTCGCGACTTGATTTATCTTCTTTTATTTAAGACCAATTTTCATACGATATGCAAGTTAATTCCCCTTTGCATTTAAAAATTTTCAGTTGGACCCCGTTTGGGACCGTGCGGGGGACCCTGGGACAATTTATTTTACTTTGATACGTTATACTTTTCAAATGATGAAAGACATGTTTTTCTGTTTTCATATCTGTCCCACCGTTTCAGATTTTTCGGGATTGCAACGGACTTTAAGACACGCTTAAAGGTGTTAATAAAAATGAGTAATGTGCTGCCCTCAAGCGGAGTGCTTGAGACCTCCCCAATTTCGGTAACCGGTTTTGATCTTACCTTGACCCAAGCTTTCAGCAAATATATACATCACCCCAAAGGTACATACGATTATGTGGTATTTAGGTATATTTTACTATCTGTGATATGTTTTATATTAGCACCCTATTGGACTTGTCAATTTTGTTAGTATGAGTGAAATATAAATAACTTGAATAAGATATATCAATATTCTCCCTGCCTAATAGGCCTCGACATACCTTTTTTTATTTTATTTACATATTTACATATTTTTAAAATTGTTGTCAGAAGTATTTTTGAATGTATTTCTATTTTAGCGCATGAAGCGGGCGTTTGTATTTGTATTAGCCGTCTGGAATTATATATATCTACTCAGAGAGTTTAAATATCGTTGTCTATTGCTTTCACGGACTGGTAGAAGTTTCTTACTAAATATTGTATGTGGTCTTCTAGCAGAGTCAACCCTAGACACTGCTGTAGACGCAAAACAGACAAAACCGGGGAGAATTTGTTATCATGCGTAAAACGTTGTTCTGAAGTCTGCAAAGTCCACGCATAACAAGGTGCGGAGAAAGCTTATGCTGGCGCAGCATATGTGACTATTGGTATAACTAGCGTTTTGTATAATGTAACTTTGCTCTGCGTGTTGAGGGCAGTTGAGCGGAAACGTCCTGCTAGCGTTCGTAGTCTAGCTCTAGCTTTATTTCTTTGGGAGTTCATGTGATATTTAAGGGTAACCCTTTTATCTAAAATTACTCCCAAATATTTAACTTTATCTTTCCATTCTGTTGGTGTGTTATACAGAGTTATTTGTTCATTTGGTTTTCGTTTGTATTTCTTTGCTTCGTGAGTGCAAAGAAGGGTTTGAGTTCGTTTAGGTGTTTCTATATGTACACCTTGTCTCAAAAAGGTTGAGCGCATTCTTTACTGGTGTTTTGAGGCAAAAATTTTCTAAGTCCAGCTTCGGGTATCTTCGGGAAAAAGTAAGCCAGGTTCGAACCTCCAAGCCAGCCTTTGCAATCGGGAAAAAGTTTGCATATGTGTTTTTCTTCTTTTAAATATAATAAGACTTGTTACCAAGTGTTTAAAACAGCAACATTGATTGAAATACTTAATGATACAATATTTCGAAACCTTTTTTTTTTTTAATGTCAGCACATGCTTGTTTGTCATTTAGCTCTCCATACGTAATGGAACATTTAAATACGTTAAAGAATCTTTCCATATGTAAAAGAATGCTCAAAGTTAAGAAATAGAACATAATTATCGCCTGAGTACTAAAATAAAAGTCAAAGTAGAACAAAAACAGCGTTTGTAATGGACATGAATGTCATAATTATCTTGAGATCCGTTATACATCGCTAGAAGCATACTTCCAGAAGTCCTTGTGCTAGCTCATTGGTAAGCTGTCGGATTTCAAATCATAAGGTTTTGAGTTCGAATCCCGTTTAGGTTAATCCTTTTTTTAAATTATATTTTCCGCAATGCATGAAAAATTATATAAAATAATTACATTAGAATACATAAGTTGTGTATATATAACATAATCATTGCAGAACATAGTAATTATTATGTTTAAAATATAACATCTGAGATAATTTTCACAGTAGGTCGGTATTATATATGAGGATGTAAATACAACTTAAGAAACTCGTTCAATAGCAATAAATAAATCATGTAGTGTATTTATTTGCAGCTATTTGTCATATAGAGGGTAATTCTCAACATTCATAATACAGAATGTCATTTATGTTCTTGAAAAGTTATTCGATGCATAAACAGAAGGTATAAACAGAGAATCCAAAGTCGGAACGCTCACAAAAAAATTCATGAACCCCAAAGGTCACGTGAGCAGACTGGAATTGTCCTTATGAAGCATGCCACAGCAGAAAGTCTTTACATAGATTTTCAATTCAATTCCTGATATATGCTTTTGCAATGTGGAAGTGGTGATGCCTTCAGTCGCCCTCTCTCGCTCGCTCGCTCGCTCACTCTCTATTTATACAGAATATAAAAGTGGATTTATGTGTGTATTTCAACATAATTCTGATATATCTAGAGCAATTTTAACTATATTTCTTACAGTCTGGAAAAAGAGTACTGTCGGGATACATATCAAAAATGCTAGAAACGGGTCGATATTAGTATCGAATCCATAGTTTCGTGGTCGCTTAGGTGAATGATTCTATTTTCAATTCAAGTCCAACTAAGCTCCCATTAGCACCCAGGGTGGTTACGTAGCGACATAAAGATATCGAAATCATTCGATATTAGAATCGAATCGTAAGTTTTCAGCGCCGCTAACAGTGCAGCATTTCCCATTAGTCCACAATAGTCCACATTTCACATTAGTCCCATTGCCTAGAGGGCAACATATTTGCAGAGTGCAAAGTTTAAAACTTGAATAATATTTTATTTTTTTCCGTATGAAAAAGTTATAAATCAAGAGCAAATATACTATTTCATGAACAATCCTCTTTTACTATTCTAATATGTTTAATAATAGCGTAAGAAATCTAATAGTAATTCAGAACATGTTTCACAGTTGTTATTTTTTGTTACATAGTTGTAGCTGTAGCATGTAGTGAGTCGAATTTAACTGTAATAAACTCACTAATTAACCATATTCGAATTAAGTTTTATTTTTAAGTTCGGGATGAAGGGGCGGAGAAATATGTAGTTATTGGGGGCACCGAGCTTTTCTACATTTTACTTTCAAGATCTCCATTTTTCTTTTGTCATTTGTTCCTAATAAAAACAGTTCAGTACTTTTGGATTGTCATAGGATAGTAGGAGTTGGATTTTGGGATGCAGCCTGTGAGATTCTAGAGGAGCTAACTGCTTGAAAAAGTATTTTTGAATCATCTGTAACATATGAAATAAGGATATGTATCATAAAAAATTGAAAGTAACTATGTCTGCTGCATAATCATCACGGTCAAATTGCAAAGTCAAATAAATTGACGTTTGGTATATAATCAGGCTCCAATCCCAACTGGGAAGTTATCATACGCGTGTCACTTTCATTATAATACATATCCTTAGGGGGAGTAGAAGTCCGAATTTTTGCGAAAAATTGAGTTGAGTTGAGTTTAGTTTAGCGTCCCTTTCAGCAGCGAGGCTATATGAGACGTGGACCTACTGATTAACGTGGAATCCGAACCACATGAGCGAAAAATTGAGTATCTCACAAGCCGTTCAACTGAGAGCTGAAATTCAGCATATAACTCTTTATTAAAAATAAAGAGAATATGTCCTGGCATTTTTTAAAATTATCTTTTATGAGCGGGGGGACGGGGGTGCATTTTCTATATATTGGAAATTGGTAGTGGGTTGATTTGTAAAAATAATCGAAAACGATTGATATTAGTTGAGAAACAAATTGAGTAATGCAAATTAAAGTTCTTTTTGAATTTTATACCCACTGCTTTCTATTTATAATTGCTGAAGCTGGTGTTTAATATATGGAGCGTTCCGAGCATAAGGCAATCAAGCCATAAAGTTAGAGAAAAATGGCCATAAAATTTGTATTCTAAACTTAATTACATGGGCATTTTCAATTAGTACGGCATGCTTAATTATATAGAAAATTAGTTTCCCTCTCTCTCTGTCTCTGTGTTTTTTTTTTTACGTTGGTCTACTTTTCCTTGATTTGAAACTTTCAAATTTCACCCTATTTTCTACTGAAATGTGTCTGTAAGGCAACAAAGAAATAATTATATATGATAAATTTAAATTCATTTTAATTTGGAAGATGAGAAACACTTTGCCATTATATATCGTAAAGGTCAGACCCACCAGTATTGTAACAGAGAGGTGCTTGAGCCATTAACGGTAGAAATTCAAACTCCGATAAGTGATAATTTCACAGTCTTGTTTTATTAGAAGTGTAACCTCTTTAGCCAATGGAGAGGAGGACGTGGGCCATCGGTCAGAGTTGATGTCGATGGGTTTTGGTGGGGCGGAGTTGGTCACAATGGTTCAGAGTGGTTCATAGTTGGTGGTGGGTCAGAGTGGATCACGATGATTGATGGATCAGAGTGGGCCAATGGGGCATTTGGGTGGTGGGTGATAGTGGGTCATGGTGGGTCGTGGATCAAATTTTCATTGACCCACACCATCTCTGGTTAAAATTGTACTAAAGATAAGAGGCACCGAAGATGCATGTCGGCTATTATGCTCAAATTTTGCTCATGGATAGTACTCCACCAGGAAGCAATAAATCTGAAACGGTTCACGGTATCACCTTCTAGAACTCGAGATGTAGGGGTTTGTCTGATTGGCTAAATTAAGACGTCAATGATTTATCCTTCAACAACCAAGCTTTTTATGATCGTTTCCGTGGGGAAGTCAGAAGAACACGTGCCTAGTAATCGTAATATTGATAGTTTGCGTCCACCCCGGGTATTTGTTTTGTGTTTTTTGATTCATCTAAATATAAACAAATCACACATATAGGCATTTTGACATATTTTGGGAGAGTAATTTTGTGGTTCGTTGGCGTTTCATCGCGTCTCTGCTGCTGGTAGTAAAGTTTTCAAAATGGAACTTGGGCCACCACGGATCGTCGCTGCGGGGCCACCAATTTCTGGCGAGAGGTCAATAGTTGACCATCTGTAGTCCACCGACGCTTACAGCTTAGAGTAATGAACGATGTCTTTGCCTTGTAGAGTTCATGACTACCGACGTCGGCAGTCAACTAGCTTTTAGTATTCCTTTACTAACCATCAATTGTTCATGTTTGTACACGGTGTTGTCATAATAATAATAATAATAATAATAATAATAATAATAATAATAATAATAATAATAATAATAATAATTATTATTATTATTATTATTATTATTATTATTATTATTATTATTATTATTATTATTATTATTATTATTTGTAGTAATAGTAGTATAATTGATGATAGAATAATTATTGTCTATGTATTGTCCAGGTAGGACTACACACAGGATTTTGCTCGTTTTGGTTCGACTTGACTCTAATCCGAGTCGAGTTGGAAGATATTTTTCGCGCCGAGTCCAAGAGTAGACCTCAAAGATGTCTGTTTCGAGTCGAGTCGAGTTTCAAAGAAAAGTCGTTCGTGCCCATCCCTACTAATGAGAGCTTAATCGGAGTTAAGCGAAATTGAAAGTCTCACTATTTATCTAAGCGACCCCGAAAACTATGAATCTAATATCGATCATTTTCTACCAATCTTTTATATGTATCCCCCTCCCATTCACCATAGGTAACCCGACAGCACTCTTTTCGAAACTATAAGAAATGTGGTTAAAATTACTCTAGGCCAGTGGTTCTCAATCTAATTCCTATCACGATCCCCTTTTATCACACGCTCTTGCCAGCGACCCTTTTATAATTTGTTTTATAATAAGCTTGTGTGGGATTTTTAACATACCTATTTCTATAATAGTAGAATCCATTTTTTTTGTTTATAGTGAACAGTGCCATGGAAAATCAGCACCCGGGGCGAGAGTATAGTACGATGTCACCGTATATATGAGTAACGTCGACAGACTAGCTACGAAGCGCCACCATGGTTGGCACGAAGCTCAATAACATTTTCAAAATAAACCCTACCTTTCCTTAATTTTGAGCACATTTTATTACGTTTTTCCTTCTATTTTACACATGTGCACATGCACTTTCCTAACATGAGTAACACACTTCCTCCGAAATGTGTGGCCCCTTTTTTCGGCGCCCGGCACTGACAGTGGACACAGTAACTGTAATATCTATATTCCCAACGACGAAGGTGCTGGTTCAAGATGGATGTTAAACTCCTTCATTGAAGAGGCCATTAACGTATCCGATCTAAGCCCACAACTTCTTGACCAAATAATAGAATGATCATGCGACAAGTCTTTGCAACTGTTTTTTTGTAACGAAGACTTGGACAAGTTCTGCCTGATGAGGAGAGAAGAATATCCTGGTCTGGGGATTGCTGCTTTAAAAGTAATAATTCCATTTGCTATATCGTACTTGTGCGAAAGTGTGTTTTTTATGGTAAACATTAAAACAAAGATAAGAAATCGCTTATCAGTTGGAAATGGCTTGATAATGTTCGTCATGAAGATTGAACCGGACATTGCTGAACTAGTGAAATTACACCATGCTTAGGTGTCTCATTAGGTTTTAATTTTAATTGTATTTCAATGTGCAGGTTTTGTTGCATGTGTATTTTTCTAGTATTTCTATATACAGTTCTCATTAGTTTTATATCATACCTCTTTGATTTAAATTCATTTTTAAACAACTCTACTAACTAACTAACTCTATGGCCTATGGAACCCGGAGGTTCAATGCCGCGTTCACAAAAGCTCTACACTGACTTCTATCCTTAGCCAATTGGATCCAGTTTCTACTTTGTATTCGTATCTCAGCGAAATCCATCTTAATATTATCCTCCCATCTGCGCCTAGGTCTCCCTAATGGTCGTTTTCCGATTGGTCTTCCAGTCAAGATTTTGAAAGCGTTTCTACTTTCTTCCATTCTAGCTACATGACCTGCCCACCTAAGCCTTCTAGACTTGACGACCCTAACAATGTTGGGTAAACCGTATAAATTATGTAGTTCCTCGTTATGAAGTTTCCGCCATTCCCCATTCCCGTTTCTCTTGGGTCCGAATATTCGTCTAAGGATCTTGTTCTCAAATACTTTCAGTCTATGTTCTTCCCTCAAAGTAAGCGACCATGTTTCGCAACCATACAGAACAACAGGCATGATTATCGTTTTGTATATTTTAAGCTTCAAATTTCTCGACAGAATTCGCGACGACAAGACTTTGAACCGAATAGTGACACGAATTCTACACCCTTTGAAAATGTTCAGTAGACTTATTTTTTATTGTTCTTTACAGTGTGTATAAAAAACAAAAGTATGCCTATCAGAACAAAATTAAAAATAATATTTAAAAATAATTTCTGGTATTAGATTCTAACTATATTTATCTCTTCCGCCTATCTTCGCGATCCCCTAGAGGCCGCGACTCCCAGGTTGAGAAACCCTGCTCTAGGCATACATGAGTTATGTTGGAACATACATACATACACTTTTATGTGTATAAATGCAGATAAGAGAGAGTTGAGAGAGAGCGATTAAGGAATTACCGCTCTCAATCTCTTCACTTTACTTTTGCGATTCGCGAATTTCTTACGTGACAGTTTGGGGCTAGCTAGTTTTTTGTCTTGGACCACGATCCGATTTTCGATATGCTCTACCTAAATGCTGTAATGCGAATATTGAGAAGTTATCTGCGATGGAAGTAGCTGCAAATAAATACATTACATAACTTATTTATTGCTATTACACGATTTTTTAAATTTGTATTCAATATTCACACTTAACACACCGACGTTCTGTCAATACCTCAGATGTTATATTTTAAAGATAAGAATTACTTATGTCGTGAAATATGAATATATTATTCAACTGATATATACAACTGATCATATGAATATATATATTCAACTGATATATACAACTGATGAATTGTAATGTAACTATTTTACATAATTTTCATGCATTGAGGAAAGTAGAATATCATAAAAGAATTTCACCTGAACGGGTATCGAACTCACGATTTAAACGCTCGGTGGTGTACCACTGAGCTAACATGACCGCTTTTCGGAAGCTGCTTCTGAAATATAACTGAGCTCATACGTAAATGCTCTTTTCCCTATGGAAATCACAATGACGAAACGAGAGTGTGAATACATAGTCTCGAAATATTGTATCATTAAGTATTTCAATGTTACTTTTTTCTACACTTAATACCATTTCAACATGTCTTATTATATTTAACAGAAGGAAAAAACACATCTGTACATCGTTTCCCGATTACTAAGGTTGGCTTTGGAGGTTCGAACCAGCAGCTTTAGTTTACTGTTTTCCGAAGATACCCGAAGTTGGACTTCGAAAGAGTTTGTCTCAAAACAGCTATCATCATATCGCTCAATTTGTTTGGTATATGGTATATGTTTTTATACGTGTAAAGTCAGTATAACAATTCATTCTTTAAACAGCTTTTCGTATGTATTAATATTCCTTTATAAAAACTGTTTTTGATATTATTATTACGGCACACCATTTTCAGATTTCTTTCGCGAGTCGTTGACCAAGTCGTTCCCCACCAGCGTTGCCAGACTCACAGCTCGGAATTATTCCAAAACCTGATCGAACTTATGCTAGATTCGGTCAAATTATGCTAGGTCCTCATAATTACTAATTCAGGAGTTTAAAAAAACGAAGTTGAGATACGATAACGTAACTTAAAATACACAGAGAGCAAGAATGCAATATTTCACGCACCAAAATTTTAACTCAGCTAAATTAATGCAGTCGTTGCCAGACTCAATGGCGTATATATCGTATAAATGAATGCAAAGTTTTTGTTTACATATTTTGAAAGAAAATTACTTCGCAGCATAAGGGGAGTTGGGAATCGTCTGCTAGGGAAGGGGGCGGCAGATTTTTGGTCGGTCTCGGAGCTGTCATTTCAGGAATAAATATGATCATGAAGTCAGAAATAAAGATGGTGAAGTTGTCAAAAAGTTGGGGGGAGAATGGCCCCCATAGCTCCGCCCATGCCTCGGAGTTAAAGGATTAGAAAACCCTGGGTGGAGCCACAAAAAATCCCAAAGACGTTTCGAACTTACTTCGGAAAATAAGACTGCCTGTATGGTTTACCGACTGTATGAATCAATGGAAGAGGATACATTTCTGCCGTTCTTTTTCTTCCCACGACCAACTTCTTTCTCATCTCCAGGTTTTACGGCTTTCTGATAAACTTGCTGAAATTGTGCTAGATTTGGGCAGGATGCTAAAAGCAAGATGCTAGATGCTAGAGACATGCAAATTATGCTAGATCTAGCATCATTATGCTAGATCTGGCAACGCTGTTCCCCACAATAGGCGTGTCGTGGAAGTAACCAATCACACGTCAGGTACTAGCTTTTACCTATTGCTTCCTTCTCACAGCTCAGAACATTGGTAACTATGGATAGACGTACAGCAGTAATTACTTTATGGGAGTTGGAAGGTTATTCTGCAACTGCAGCTAGCAGGCGAGTAGGTGTCCCGGCCTCTACAGGAAGGCGATGGAATCGGAAATATGGTGCTACAGGTCAGACTGATAATTTACGATCTCCTGGTCGTCCGCATGTGTCAACCGAAGCCCAAGTTGCGAGATTAGTAAACGAAGCCCGGTTAGACCCACTAAGGACGTCTAGACAGCTAAGGGAAGTTTCTCTCTTTCCTGGTAGAAAGCATACAGCTCTGCGAAGGCTTCGTCATGCTGGGTTACGTGGCCGTGTTGCTGCCGTGAAGGAATAACTCTCAGACGACCACAAAATTTACCGTCTCGCGTTTGCACAGGCGAATGTGGGTCTCAATTGGGAAAACGTAGTTTTCTCAGATGAACCCATATTCACAACATCAAAGGAGGGACGCCGTTTTGTGTATCGTCCGAGAGGCACCCGATATGACCATGGATATGTGGCTGCTTGCAATCGCAGTGGCCATGTATCTATTTTATGTTGGGGTTGGATTTCCAGTCGCGGAGCAGGACAGCTTCATAGAATTGAAGGACATCTGGACAATGCTCAGTACTTAGACATTATCAGTAATATCATGGTGCTATCTGTACGAGTATTTCAGCCTGATGGTGTAATTCAGTTCCAGCAATACCAGTCGCCAATACATACTTCCCGTGTGATTCAGGAATGGTTCGCAGGGCATCCTGAGATTGATTTAATCGACTGGCCGCTCGTGGAGCAGACCTCAATCTCATGGAAAATATGTGGGCAGAAGTGAAGCGTACTCAAAGGGAAAGTTGGCCTGAGGCAGATCCACCAAGAACTCAGGATGACCTGTGGCATCTTGTTTCCGAAGCATGGCTGGAGGTAGGGGAAGGAGATAGATTTGTCACCCATGTAATAGATTCCATGCCCAGAAGAATGGAGCGTGTAATCAATTCAGAAGGGTCTTGGACACAATATTAATGTCCCCGCCTTAACTCCCGAAAACAGCCCTTTTCAGGGCTACCTAAACGCTTCTGAAAATATTTCTAGAAGTAAACCACTCCTTGTATCCGATTTCTGTGCAATCCTACTAACAAAAGAATGATTATTAGCTGTAGGCTTTGAACTCAAGACCTCTTTATTGGCAAGTCCGTACTCTACCAGTGAGCTAACATGAACACGCAAACCCAACCTGAAGAAACACGACTTTCAATTTCTGGTATTCGATGACAATGATGCTCATATACTTTGCAAATGTTGTATTCAACTTGGGATATTCCGCAACACACACACACACATAAACAAAGCGAAAGAGAGAGAGAGAGAGAGAGAGAGAGAGAGATATGAATATACAAAAGCATATTCAACGTATTCGAATGAGACTCTAAGTAACGACATTCCGTTCTAAAGAGAGTTTGTGTTTCTTCCCGTGACGTTAAGGGGATCGGGAAAAGTTATGTGTCTTGAAGCAGGATACGACTTTGGATACTCTGTTTATACACTTTCTATATCCGTAGGAATATATTGTATTTCACGAATGTAAATGACATGCTGTAATGAGAATATTGAGAAGTTACATCTGTATGAGAAATAGATGCAAATAAATACACTACATAACTTATTTATTGCTATTGAACGAGTTTCTTAAGTTGTATTTACATCCTCATATATAATACCGACCTACTGTGAAAATTATCTCAGATGTTATATTTTAAACATAATAATTACTATGTTCTGCAATGATTATGTTATATATACACAACTTATGTATTCTAATGTAATTATTTTATAGAATTTTTCATGCATTGCGGAAAATATAATTAAAAAAAGGACTAACCTAGACGGGATTCGACCTCAAAACCTTATGATTTGAAATCCGACAGCTTACCAATGAGCTAGCACAAGGCCTTCTGGAAGTATGCTTCTAGCGATGTATAACGGATCTCAAGATAATTATGACATTCATATCCATTACAAACGCTGTTTCTGTTCTACTTTGACTTTTATTTTAGTACTCAGGCGATAATTATGTTCTATTTCTTAACTTTGAGCATTCTTTTACATATGGAAAGATTCTTTAACGTATTCAAATGTTCCATTATGTATGGAGAGCTAAATGACAAACAAGCATGTGCTGACATTAAAAAAAAAAGGTTTCGAAATATTGTATCATTAAGTATTTCAATCAATGTTGCTTTTTTAAACACTTGGTAACAAGTCTTATTATATTTAAAAGAAGAAAAACACATATGCAAACTTTTTCCCGATTGCAAAGGCTGGCTTGGAGGTTCGAACCTGGCTTACTTTTTCCCGAAGATACCCGAAGCTGAACTTAGAAAATTTTTGCCTCAAAACACCAATAAAGAATGCGCTCAACCTTTTTGAGACAAGGTGTACTTCGTGACCTGATTTGGCAAGAATGTGATATCATTAACGTATATTAGAAAAAGAAGTGACCCTAAGATGGATCCCTGAGGGACTCCTGCTTTAATGTCATTTTCGTTAGTGGCTTTTCTTTCGTGCTCGACTTTCTGTTCTTAAGATATGAATGCACAAAGTGAGTTAGATGGTCTGGAATCTTATATTGTATCATTTTATGTAGGATTCCCGGGAATCAACACCTGTCGAATGCTTTCTCCACATCTAGCAGAGCCGCGCCTGTTATTTGTCTCATATTATATTTGTCTGTGGTATATTCTATTACACGCACTAGTTGGTGTGTCGTAGAATGTTGTACTCTAAATCTGAATTGTTCAGCTGTGATTATATCATGTGTTGAGAGATAGCTTCTCAGTCTTCTGAATACTATACTTTCGGCTACTTTGTCAAAACTACAAGCCTTTATTATATAGATGTTGGCAGGGAGGGGGCAGAGTTTGATTGGTCAATGGTGACGTCCTATCAGAATCAGTCTGTGGCCTCAAGTGTGATTGGCTAGTTGACTGGGTTCGTTAGCAAGTCCTAGTTGAACGACTTGGAATTCACATAGCTGATTGCCAGAGAACACTTATACTAGGTATTCATCACGGCACTAAAAGAGCTTGAGTTCTTATTAGAAAATGGTCTAACACTTAGTAGAGAGATAAAGTGACAATTGAATCTATCCTTGAGACACTGATTCTATTGCAAACAAGTAACAGCGTCACGTGTACAGCACATGGAAAAGTGTAATCCCTATGGCATTGATATTTTCTCAATATTGATACCGGAAGTGGTAGTAGATTTCTACCACTTTCGATTTTAATAGAAAGATCAGAATGGAGTGGAATGTAGTCTTGGGACGCTTAACTCATTGCAGAAAACGGTTGTTCTCAATTTATGTATAAACGTTTCACACTACAGCGATTACCTTGAAACCGGAAGTGGTTTAATTTCGACAACTTCAGGTTCTATTGGAGAGATTATAATTTCCATAATATAATCGCGAAACTTTTAATTAGTTACAGGAAACCAATTCTCCTATATATTATAATGTTTACTCTATACTGGTCAACGTTATTGTATATTCTGAGGATGCTTAATTATAGAAAATCACTTCCCGCTATTTATTATATATTTTTTTTTTAATTTTTATTGTGATCAACATTAAAACCGGAAGTATTCGTTTTCTGTCACTTCTAGTTTGAATAGGATTTTTTGAGAGAATTAAATCGATTCCAAAAATATCTGCTTCTTTTGATATTTCTTATCGTTTTTGCTCTATATAGATCAATATTGAAACCGAAATTTGTGGTAGATTTGTATCACTTCCGGTTTAAGCAGAGATTTCAGAATGTTAATGAAATATATTCTTGAGATGCTTAATCGATTGCAGGAAAACACTTCTCGCTATATATATTACAGATTTTTGCTGTATAGTGATCAACGTAAAAAATAGTTAATTTCTACCACTTCCGGTTTGATTATTGTCTTCATGAATGAACTTGGTTTCTATCTTATGACCTTCTACATCCTAACGAAATTTGATGGTGGACCATCAAATCGTTCTTGAGATGTTTTGAAATGAAATGAAATATTTTCAGCTTCATGTCCCACGAATATGCCCTTTAGGTTAACTGAGACGATGATTGAAGCAAGTGAATTATGATAGAAGAACAAGGAAAATGAGAGAAAGTGGGAGGAAACGGTAGTACTCCCAAGAAAACCCACGGATACGATGTTCTTCACCAAAAACTTACTTGGCTAGGAATCGAACCACGGACCCCCCCACGCAGCAGAATTAAGCACTCTACCGCTGAGCCACCGTGCCCCCACTTGAGAATTTTTTATCTCCCGTATGGATGGATACATGAAGTGGTTTGCATAAACCAAAGTACTTGAACATTGCTTCTCATTTGCTCTATGGTAATCAACATTGAATCCGGAAATTACTGTTTTTTTTTTCATTTCCAGTCTAAGTAAAGTGTTAATCGAAGACATTGAAGTTGGAAATTATTGTTTTTTTTTTTTCATTTCCAGTCTACGTAAAGTGTTAATGGAAGACATTGAAGTTATCTTTAAACACTGAATCCATATTAAATAACCGTTCATTACTTTCACCTACCGTATTTATTCTGATACCTATCGACAGTCAGACGGACGAACATAGCCGTTGTATTAGCTCCCAATACTTACACATAGCACAGTTTCTAAGTCTACAACAGCATAAAACAAACAAAACACACAATTTAAGCGTAACTCGTACTTGCGACTGACGCATCCTGTTCTAGTTAACTTTATACTGCAAACTTTTGTATGCGTTTACATAATATTTTATCCTCGGATTGAACTTTCCCATTCTATCTTAGGAACTACTATAGCTACAAAATATATTGGACACATTTCGTGCTTTTGGTCGTGTTCGCTGCAAAAAATAATGAAAATAAATCAGGGGCAATCACCATCTCCCTTTTATCTTAGTAATGCTAGTTTTAGATAGAAACCATAGTCACCACTCACCATTATTTCTCTCTTTCTGTGTGTGTTGTGTTTAAAACCTATCCTATCATAGCCCAGATTCCTCCATTTTTTTGACGTTTTTTTCCTCTCTACTTTTCTAAAGAGTAAACTCATTACTGTCACTGAGATATGCTCATAATTTGTCATCTGCTCTCGTTCTCATATCAATCATCATTTACTTTTAAAAAAGGGATTGCAAACACATACAGTCGCTCTGCTCCCTCCCACACATCCCTCGCCACTACGCCATTTTTTTTTTTTTTTTTTTGTATGTGATGGTTCCATTTTAAAGTGAAGTCGCATGGTTTACCATATTTTGTTTAAGCACTGAATCACAAAGGACTGTAAACTATTTCTTTTATCGATATAGGTATTACTTTTCAGAGAAAATAATAATACTTATATAATATTATTAACAAAACATATTACTGACTCATGCCGCATAACTGCTACCAACGGACTATTTGGACTAAAATGACACAATAATGTTGCAGAAACCACACATCAGTTTTTAACATATGGCATTGAACTATCATTCACATTAAACCATAATACAAATATCTACCAAATCTAGTCTTATATCATAGAATCCGAACTTAATCCATTTTGTCAGTTAAATGTCGTTTGAGTTTGAAAAAGGGTTCGTAATCCGTTCCTGGGTCTCACGAACTGGAATGTTCGAAATCATTTTAACAGGAAATAAAGATAAAATATTAACGAATAATAAAAATTCATTTATTATTATTATTAATATTATATTTGTATAAAAAAATTAAATTAATAAAATTAAAAATATGAAAACCTGTAAGCTTAAGACATAAGATACAGGACTCGAAAGAGTATTCGTACAGTCCCAGGTTTCGTATAATTTTAATGGTACTATTTATATCAAGGATATAAAGTTGTTGATAAAATTACTAGTATTAGTAGATACATCTATGAAACTATTAACGAAGGACTTTCAAATAAAAGCTATTTTCTCTCTGCAACAAAAAATAAAAACAAAATAATTCTAAAATTCTACGTGGAAAAAGTATTCGTACAGCTGACATATTAAAGGTAATAATAGTAATAATAGCATCACTTTCCAATTGATTAACACCTTGTAGAGCTTCTTTTAGCAGCTATAATTGCGTCTTCTGTAAATGAGAACAATTAAGTTCGTGTATTTTTATATGAAACATTGTCACATTCTTCCAATAAAGCATTTTAGAAAAGACCGTGCCGTGGAAAATCAGCGCCCTGGACGAGAGTATACAACGGCGCCCCCATATATATATTCCAAGCAATTTTTCCTATCTTTTTCCTTTTTTCTCCCGAATTTTTCGCCCTCCTTACTTCGGCGCCCGGGGCCGTCGCCCCCTCCCCCACGGCACGGCCCTAGTTAAAAATAACCCTGTACCTTAATTTTTTTGGTCAAAAACTTCTCATACATTTTCTATGGTGTTGATGTCAAGTTACTACGTATGTGTAAACCTGTTTGGGTACATTATTAATACTCATATCATATTTGTGTGTGGTATGTTTTGGATCCTTAATGTGCAAAAATACGAAGTAATTATTGGAACTCATTTTTGCAGTTCTTTGCCAAAGATTGCTACATAAAATATTGATATAGTTTCTTTGGCTCATCTTTGCTTCTGCAAAACAAATTCCCGACATCAGTAGCACTCATTGACCGCAAAGCAAGCATAGATCCTCCAGCATGGTGTTTCACGATGGGAGTACAATTCTTGGGATCGATCTCTATGCTCTTCATTCTTCGCATAGTTTTTCTCCCATTGACCAAAACAAGTTGTACTTAACTCTTGTCGATGAAAATAACTGTTTAAAATCTTAAACTACTTATTTACACCCATCAGAGCGAATTCTAGGCGCTTCTTGCTATTACTGTTAATCTCCCAACTGTTGTTTCTTGAGGTACCGCAATTATCTTGTTTCCAACACATTCCTCACCATAGCAAATGGTGCCTTTACTCTTCGTCTCTGCAGCTCATTTTCAAACTGGGGGACACTTATATTTGGATTAATTTTAATAGTATCCACTATTATGTTCTTGTATCTATTTGACAATTCTTCTGGGGGACCACTTCTACGTACGTTTTTATTTGACTTTGTAATGCTGAATGAATCTAATATCAACTGCGTCATTGAGGGAATTCGTACCATGATTTTAGATGTTTCAGACACCGATTTAATCTAATTGTGAACCCTGATAATATTTTTCTCTTTCATACTCCGTTGTTTCTTTTCCTTTGTGTCCCATCTTTCCTTTTTTCTAAATGTTTGTGGCGAACGGAGACCAAGAAATAGGTTGATACTTCTGTCAGCAACCTTCTCAAACACCAATGCAAAAGTAATCACACTAACAGAGCTTACGAACAAAATTAAGGTCTACGAATACTTTCTCGACGGGAGGAACCAGCAAATTACACTGAATAGGTGGCGCGACTTGTGAACTAATGGCGCACGATAGTGTGGATGTTGAGTTGATTTTGAATTTAACGCCCCTTTCAGCAACGAGACTATATGAGACGGGATCTACCGATTAACGTGGAATCCAAACCACATGAGCTCTCTCCGGGAATCGATTCCGGGTCTTCTACGCCAAAGGCGCTTACGTTAATCGCTTAACTTCGAAGGAGATCTGATAGTGCGGATGTAAATGGATAGGGTTCATATGTATGACATATATCAACTTAATTTACGTTAAACAATCGTAAAAAGGCGCTCATTCTTAAAAGACAGTACGAATACTTTTTCGAGTCACTATAGAACATGCACAAAATTACAAAAATTCGCAACGAAAATAGCACGAGATGTTTCTACGAGTGCAGCTTCCGATAAGAATAAAGTGACAAAACCATATGGGAAGCTCCGAGTGTTGAAGAAACGTAAGCACAAATTTATACAAATAACGTAGTAGGGGTTCGAATTCCGAAGGAGCATTCAATATTATGGGCCGAAATTTTGCTCGAATTTTTAGTTCGGATTCAAAATTGTCCGAGTTCCAAGGTTTCCCAGGGACAATACTGTAGTTGAGAATAATAAATACAAACTATACTGGGATCGAGAAATCAAAACTTAAGGGGATGGTATCGGAAAATTACAGTGAGACCAAGTTATTATCTCTGATACTGTTTTGTCCTTAAAATAGAAGCTAATTCAAACCAGAGCCAGATTTTGATTTGATGAGGCCCTAAAGTATTGAAGGTGATGTAGCCCTTATATGTCCAGCCATTTCATTGTCGATGACATATTATGAAATGTTATTTATCGATTGAATTTTTGCATTGAATATATGTTATATGGTCATTTATGAACCTATAGATACCTCAAGCTATTTGCACATAACAAGATTTGTATAGAGTGGGCTAGCAAGAGGAGCCCATTATTTACTTTATAGAAACTTACATAACACAAAAGATTAGTGCTGAGTGTTTTATTTATTTATTTATTTATTTATTTTAATATTTTGGAAATGTACAGCCACTTTTCCTTTAAATTTTTGGGGAACTCAAAGAAAGTGGGGTCCTAAGCTTCAGCTTGTTTAGATTATACTTAAATCCAGCATTAGTCTTAGGAATAATGTAATTCTATCAAGAACGTGAATATTTCATATTACTGTCAAAATATGTATTACAAAGATTGTGTGCGCCATTGTTAAAATTATGTGACACTGTTAGATGTATCTGTGTCACCTCTAAAGAGATCATAAACAATACATACAAATCCGCTATGTAGCTTAACAATGTATTTTTTTCTTCAAAAATACAGTATATTAATGAGTGAACAATTTGTTTCAGCACAGCAAAAACTTTCTATTTTTGTTGGCAACAAACAACAGCTCTATAAAAATTCTTTGTTTTCCTTTTCTCGGAAACTACGCATCGGAATTTTCCCTTACGCATACCATTTTGTTCAGCTTAATGTAATTTTATCGATTGACTTATGTCTCATCCTAGCATAGTACTAGAGTTAAAGAAAAATGTGTTTAAAATCTAATCTTAATTTTTGGGCTATGTTACATGAGCCATACTCTGTACTGTAGATAATAAAAAAATGTTGATAAGAATATACATCATTATCAATTTATTCTTAATAGGTGGTGAGTAGGGGATAGACGTAACCATCGTAGTAGTCTTTCCAGTTTTTTAGACATTTGGCGTCGAGTTAATGGTGTTTATTGATTAATTAAAGGGATGTCTGCTATTTATGAGTGTTTTATGCTGTTTATTACGTTGAAAATATGTGTTTAATGACAATTTATGGCTGTGAAAGTTGAAATTCGTAGAAAATACAATTTGACTGAAGGTTATCTTGAAAAAATAAAACTTTATTGTTGTTTTTGGTACGTTGTTTGATCATTTATTATTGCCAATATGTGAAACGATGTTGGAAAAAATCCTTGACACCTAAATTCTTAGAAATTACAATTTGCTCAAGGTTTTCTGAGAGTTGATGCAAGGCCAAGTAACGCTTTATTATTGCCCATATACGAATTCTTTGATGAATTCTTTGAAGATTTAACCATCTTTGTTGGAGGATACACTTGTGATTCTGTATTGGTATTTATAACGTGACACTGTCCTTCACCCGAAAGGAGCCGTGAAAAAATTAGGATTCACCGTTAGATACAACCATCAGATTTAATTACAGAGTGGCCTTCACATAGATACCAGAGTCCCCCTCAAAAAGATTTTTGGAACACAATTGTGCAATTTAGTTAGTGTTAAAAAAAGAAACTGTTAGGGATTATTGTCTACTTTTTTAGAGAGCTTTGTGAAGATTGCATTCTAGGAATGTGAATGTCCTTCAAGAAAATTTTTTACTCCCTTACAGAAAAAAAAAGAGAAAATAAAACCCAAAGTTGACATTGAACTTGGAAAAGCTTTATGTATTGTCCCCCTTTTACGTAACAGTTAGGTTGTTACATGAATTTGTTTTCGCGATTTTTGTAAAGATTGTATTGAAACGAAACATTCTTTCTTTTATTGCTTATGACTGCTGTAAAGAGACCCGCGCCGAAACACATGTTGCAACTTAAGGGTGGAAGGGACGGAGGGATGAACTGAGTTGCCCAAACTTGTTTTGGCGGGAAGACCTGTTTACAAAAATTGTTATTGTGAATGAATAAATATTAACTCCTACGATTAAAAATGTATATGCAACATGTAATGTCCATGATGTATGATGATATCATTTCTTGATTTGTAAATATTGTGACGTATGGTTATATCACCTAGGTTAACTTATATCAGTTTACTCTGTGCTAATAATCCCCTTATGATAAATAAAATGTTGGAATGAAGAAAGTGAGAGGAAAAATCTCGAGCAAGGTGTTTGCTCACTACAAATTTACTTGATTGGAATTCGAACCAAGATATCTCAAGCAGTGGAGATGTGGATTGTAGCAGCAATGCACTAAATACTTAGAAAATGTTTAAATAATTTGTGTGACCTAGGATTTCCCAGCTAACAGAGAACAAGACTTTTTCACTGTGGTACTAGCCCTTAGAAAGTGAGAGGAATCTTTATTTATTTAGATATTATTGATTGACACTTGTTTATGTTGAGTTTAGTAAAATGGTTTTGACGAGGAAATAAACCAAGAACCTCATATACTAGAGACTTCTTTACCACTGAGACTATATGAATTTATTAAGTTCAATGTCAGAGAATTATTCTGTTAGACTAATTTATATGAATCCATTTTTGTTGTAATATTTCCTTTATGAAAAAATAAAATAGCGGAATGAGGAAGTGGGAGGAAACGGGGAACTTTAAGAAGACTTATGAACTTGATGCTGATTAGTACAATTTATATAATACATTTTTTTTGTTATAAGAATACTAAAAAATGATTTGGCCATGCTTGACATGAGAAAATCCACCAGCAGAGGTAGATGCTCTACCATTGAACTAGTTTGTACCATTATTAATTATATTAATTGGGTTCCGCATGAGCCGATTGATACAGAATTTTTATAACTAGATTTGATTTGTGTTGATTTTTAGATTAGTGTGTCTTTTAACAACGAGGCTATATGAGACGTGAACCTACAGTTTTATCGTAGAATCCAGACTATATACCTCCGCCGGGAATTGAACCCGGTTTTTATGCCAAAGGCTTCCGTCAGGAATTGAGTTACCTTATTTTGATTTAGATTAGTGTATCTTTTAGCAGTGCGGCTATATGAGACGTGAACCTACAGTTTTATCGTAGAATCAAAACTATATACCTCCGCCGGGAATTAAACCCGGTTTTCTACGCCAAAGGCACCTGTTGGGAATTGTGTTGAGTTGTGTTGATTTTTAGATTAGTGTATCTTTTAGGAGCACAGCTATATGAGACGTGAATTTACAGTTTTATCGTAGAATCCAGACTATATACCTCCACCGGGAATTGAGTTGATTTTGAGTTTAACTTTCCGTTTAGCAGCGAGGTTATATGAGACATGGACTTATTGATTAACGTAGAATTCAGACTATATACCTCCACTGGAAATCGAGTTATTTTAATTTTAGATTAGTATGTATTTTAACACCAAGGCTATATGAGACGTGGACCTACGTGGAATCCGAACCACATGAGCTCCCGCCGGGAATTGAACCCGGTTTCCTACGCCAAAGGCTCTCGCCGAGAATTAAATTGGAAACGTTACATACACTATTGAAAATGAACTTAGGACCACATGTATTAAAGGCAAGCATGATGTAAGGAAAAATAAGTGTTGAATGCATGGTCATGTATGTCATGTGTATAGTAAATGCAATACAATGTTTGTTATGAAATTGATTAAAAATACATACTTGGTGAGGTTCTTAGAACATAATTAATTGCCATACTTTAATGAACTTTAGTTACACATATACTAATTATATAATGAGAGAAAAAATACTCACAGAATCTATAAAACCCGATGGTAGACTATTGGGCGTCTTATCGCAGTTTGAAGGACAGGATTTCTTACCCTCGGAGTAAGAGGGAAGGTAGAATTGCTTCTTTTTTCTTTTTCTTTTTTAAATGTTTGTATCCATTCCGTTATTGCTATGAGGGTTATCGTCCATATAGAATTCCAGAGAGAGAGAGAGAGAGAGAGAGAGAAAAAAAAAAAGTGGTTTACAATCTTTTTAGAGGAACCTTTTTTTTTTTATTATTGTTGTATGGAATTGTGAAAATTGGCGTGGGTTTCTTCTGTTCAATATAAAAACTGAATTTTGAAGATTTTTGTCATTTCAACTTAGTTGGATAGATTGTGACGGTGTTCTTGCTTCGAAGTTGTTTTTTTTTATCGGCGCTACTTCATTTGTTCTTATATTTGAAA
This sequence comes from Thermobia domestica, assembly GCF_964235325.1. Classification (NCBI taxonomy): domain Eukaryota; kingdom Metazoa; phylum Arthropoda; class Insecta; order Zygentoma; family Lepismatidae; genus Thermobia; species Thermobia domestica. The sequence goes on from NC_137464.1 coordinate 187,210,754, forward strand.
AGGTAAGTGGACTTCTGTCTTCTTAAATATATTCAGATAAAAATTCATTTTCATTAATTGATTACAAGATATGAAACATTTTTAATATTATTATTATTGGAAAATTATCTTAGAGTAATTTTGTTGATTGTATGAATTCATTTGGAAATCATTATCTTCTTTTTGTTTCATATCACATTTATTTTACCAAAATACATGCAAGCTGACTTATAGTATCCTGAAAACATGGCATTTTGAGAAAGAATTGGATTTTTGTTTTTAATTTCTTAGACTTAGCTCATTGAAATGAAAAAATTTCTTCATTTTTTCGGAAAGGATTAATTTTATAATAAATAATCATTTGATTTTTCTTAGCACTGATTATTTTTGTAATAGAAAAAATTCAAATATATTAATTCATTTTTTCTTTCTTTTTTAGATTATACCATTTCCAGGAGTTTGAACCACGCTTCAGAAAGAATTACCAGGTAAGAAAAATAATATATTTCTTATTATCATTATATAATATGTAATGTTGAAGACATACGACTATTTATTTTTTCATGGAAGACCACAGAATGAAATCAATATTATTAGTTGGATATTAACCGTATCTAGAATACATATTGCTTTTAAAGTTTAATTGAAAACAAACATTCATCATTATAGGTATTTTGCCTTTATTGGTAGGCCACAGCTGAGAAGCTTCTATGCTCCACCGCTAACCTTTTTTGTCTTTGCGTGCGATCTTTTAGTTTTAATATTAACCCTTTCCCTCTTTTTCGGTTATTATACCTTTTAGGACATCACTCATGATAGATTATTTTCTTAGGCATTGATACAACTAATTTCTCTTCCTAATAATGTCTAAAAAATGTTCTTTTCTTACCCAACACTTCTAACAACCTGTTATTTCTTTTTCTGCTTTACCCAACTAATTCTTACCATTTTTCTTCACATCTACATTTTAAAGGCTTCCAGTTGATTTTTTTTTCACCACTTAGGAAAGCGTAACAAGCATTAGGAAAACGTAAATTACAAACAGTAGACACCAAAACCATGTTTTTTAGCTATGAAATGAAATTAATGCTGAGCTTTTACGTATTAGTTGAATTGATATTTTATATTTGGACTGATCGAAAGACAAATGGTGTATTATTAAACCATGTTTTATATACGAACACATTTATAAAAATTATTGAGTTATCGAATTAATAGCCTTTTCACAACTAGACTATATGAGACGGGGACCTCAAGTGAAATCTAACTTTTTCTCGTGAACCACGTTAGGATTTTTTATGTTAACAACAAGTACAATAACTAAGTACGATTTTGTGCAATAACTAGGCTATATGTGACGGGGTCCTAGTGATTAACATCGAATCTGAACTACATGGCTTTGCCGAGAATTGAACACTGCTCTTTCACGGTAAAGGGGTGCACGATAACTAAGAAGTTACGAGGAAATTTTATGAAATGTAATGTTTTACAGAAGATTAAGATCGAGTTTTGAATTATAGGTCGGAATTACATCTATTTATTTTGATACGTCTGTACAATATTTCCTTCAGTGAACGTACTGTTTGTGGAAAGATATAAAGTGATAGTTGTTTGTGTGTATGATGGACCAAGATTTGATCATTTATTTGTTCTGAATGAAAGAAATCTTTATATTATTTTGTGAAAAATGGTAGATATTAGATCCTGTATGTGATTACTAGGTTGTTTGAACAAAATATATCATAATATTTAGTGAATTTATCAGAAATAGTAATGAATTATTCATAGTAGATTAAACGATTTTTCTTTTTATATTTGGTCTTCCTGTTGGTGTTTTTCCATATATTGACAGAATAATTAAATTGTTGAATAGAGTTAAACGGTAATCACCAGTTATGGTATATACTGATGATGTAAATTTAATAGGAGATGATAGGAGAACAGTAGAAATAAATGCAGAGATCTTATGAAATGCTTGCAGGGACATGGCTTTAGAAATAAATGCAGAGAAAAGTAAATACACGAAAGTGCGTTGGGACCGTAATACTGCATTTTATAGATGCATTAAAATATTAAATAATACTTTTGATAAAGTGGATAGTTTCAAATATTTAAGATCAGTATTAACAGAGGAAAAATCAAATTCACGGAGAAATTAAATGGCGACTAAAACCAGGGAATTCGTGCATTATTCGGTTCAAAATCTCTTGTTGTCGCGAATTCTGATGAAGCTTAAAATATATAAAACGTTAATTATGCTTGCGTTGTTTTGTATGGTTGCAAAACATGATCGTTTACTCTGAGGAAAGAACATAGACTAAAAGTATTTCAGTACAAGATCCTGAGACGAATATTCGGACACAAGAGGAAGGGGAATGGTGGAAACTTCATAACCTAATTTATTAGATTGTTTATTAAACATGATTAGGGTCGTCAAGTCTAGGAGGGCGTATGTTATGTAATATAGTTGTAATAAAAGAGGAAAACGGCCATCAGGAAGACCTAGGCACAGATGGGAGGATGGATCTCGCAGAGATAGGCATACAAAGTAGAAATTGGATGTAATTATCTAAGGATAGAAGCCAGTGGAGAGCTTTTGTGAACGTGGCCTCCGGGTTTCATAGACCATAGAGTTAGTTAGTTAGTTAGTTAGTTACTTGAATAAATAGATACTTATTAACGATAATAAGAAAACTTTTAAGAATATTATTTCACACTTTTTCTAAAATAGAACTGATTGCTAAACAGATTTGGATTGCTTGTTGTTTTATAATATGATATCGTATTCTTAATTTGATCGACTGATTTACGTATTTTTTTTCATAAGTAATTATTTCCCAAACATTTTAGTAATGTTATTGGGAGAAAATGAAATTTTTAGTTTCGCACCATTATATTAGATTAAATTATAATGAAAGTAGAAAGGGTTCCCCACGAGAAAATGTAGAAGTATGATGTTTGCGGAAGATCTAAACTGACAACATAAATCAAGTAATCCATGCATCAGAAACGAAGGCTTTACCATTGATTTTTGCGTCACCCTTATTCATATTATTCTTATTGAATTAGGAATATAGTTTGAAATATAAACAGTGGTTAAATTCCTTTACAGAACACAAGATTTTCCCGAATTTTTTATCATCTAAGAATATGTTATACCGTTACAACTCATGACATGTACACAATTCAATGAAAGGGTATCTTGACATATGTTGCCTTGCCTTGCCTTTTGATTAAATGATTTGACAGTATATATCGTGGAAAAGTGTATATATCATTACATGTAGGTATAGAAAAGAATTCCAAAATTAGCATATAGAGTTGGACATCTAATCTTATTGTCCCCTTGAGGGATGACATCTCTCGGAGAGAGAATAATCCGTAAAGAAAAATGTTTCTATAATCCCTACATGTTAGGCAACCCAATATGATTCACTGTACTGTTGGGTTATCTAATCTGATCGATAACTGAGTTTTACGTCTGATGGTTATACCGCTACGCTAAAGGAAACTGTAATTTGTTGAACCATCACTTTACAAAAAGAAACCACATAAAAGTATATAAAACCCCAACAAAAGCAAAGTACATGGTGTTTGTCCACCACAATTTATAAAAAATAAATCCAAACTTAATGTTTGTTATAAAATGTTGAAATAATTCGCAGACGCTAAGATTAAACCGGGACCCCAAGCACCAGAGGTGAACGCTGTATCACTGAATCACCAAGAACCCCAAAAAATCATTTGAATTTACTAAATTTTAGTTATTATTCTAAGCTAGGATAAAACACTTGAAAATAACCTGTGGGATAAGGAAGAATTGTGCTTGTTTTTCGTAATGAAATAATTTGATTGTACTGTCCAACTGACTTGATTATTTTCTTAAGGTATAAATATACGAATTAACACATATTTTATTCCAAAGACCGTTAAGAATGATACTTGAGATGATTAAGGCAATGGTCCGTACGATACCTTCATATTACAAGACCGATATATGAAATTAAACTTACATAGACTTTTAATTTGTAGACCTGAAGTTTAGTCTTGAAAATTTGTTGACTTAAAAGATCAAAAAATTAATAGTATTAGAGAGTATGGTATTGCTAAAAATGTTGAGTTCTGATTTTCAGAAGATATAAATTTACCTCTTTTGTGATAAATGATTAGCCATAAGGATACTTAAGTTAAAATAAGTAGATTTGTAAATTTCAATTACTGATAATTTTGTTTCTGTTATTTTGCAGGATGGCAGAGGGTAAATCTACCTTTGATCTTCTTCAATCAATTGAAGAGATTGATTGTATTTTAATAGACATTGAGGAAGAAGAAAAAAGAAAAACATCAGAAATGGAAGAAAGCAGAAAAAGGAAGGAAAGAGAGGAGGACGAAGAAGAAGAAGAAAGGAGAAAAAGAATGAAGGAGGAGAACAAGAACTCGCAGAAGCAGATCAATTATGTCAAACTAACCAAAAGTGATACGCAAGAACTTTTCCGTATTTTTTCTAAATACGTAAATAAAGAAAATAATACTATTCAATATGGTGCTGTTCTTAAATTTATAGCATTAGAACGACGGATGGGAAAATTATAAAAAAACTTTAGACAATGAAAAGAAAAAGTGAAAAAAGTGTACATAGAAATCAAGATTTGTAAATAGTAAAAAATAAAGTGATTTCTAGTTTAAAATTAATTATATTGAAAATTTGATGTTTTTATTTCAAGAAAATGTGAATCATTCTTTTCCCATTTTAATATATCTGAGTTATTTTAAAATATTGTTTTCAGCAAAAAAAAAAAAGACTTTATGAGACATGAACCTGCAACTTATTATCTGATTCCAATCAGCTCAATTTGAATTGTTTTTTTATTTTTTAAAATTTCAATCCTATTTGAGACATGAATCTACAGAATAAGTTGATATCCGAACCACATAAACAATCAAACTCAAAATTATCGTTGTCAAATGTGGATATGAAGAAGATTTATTATTATTATTATTATTATTATTATTATTATTATTATTATTATTATTATTATTATTTTATTTAACAGTTACGGTCTTTAGGCTAAACTAGACTATTGATTAAGGAAAGTAAATGACAGAAAAAATAATTTTGTGCTCTCTCGCCAGATATCGAACCCAAAACCACGTGTACCAAATGCACATACACTAGCTACTTGACCAATTATTATTATTATTATTATTATTATTATTGTAACCGTATGGGACTTGTACGGTTATTGAAGCTGCTAAGATGACTAAAAATTTAATGGAAAAAACAAATCCTGAAATTGATGGTGAGTAAATTAACTGAAAAATATTCTTTGTTTACATTTGCTAACATGGAAAGATTCAGAAACGTTTCCCCATTTATAATTTAAGGTGAAGATCACTTCACACACTCATAATCACTTGAGAAAACAAGTTTTAGTTGAATACGGTAACCTCTCGTTTCCTCCTCTGCCTTTTCCCCTCTTAAGCGGGGTTTTTCACTGTTTGGGTATTTTTCTAAGAAAAGAGGGTCTGGTTTTGGGAGGTGGGATTCTTTCGAAGAAAGCGAAAGTGATGGGAATAGCCTTTTACAAAGTATAAAATACTGTTAGGAAGGAAGGAAGGAATTCTGAATGTCTATAAGATTTGAAGGTTATCTTTTGCTATGAATTGTCTGCGCTTTCCATTGTATTTTTGTTCTTATAATATCATAGCAGAAAATTCTAACAGGGTCGTTCAGATTTATATTGCTATTAGAAATGAAGAATAAAAATATTTAGTTGAACTTGAAATATACAAATCATACGGTATCCTGTAACACTTAACCCGATATTAAAAATCTTATGTGATTCTTTTGTTTTGAGATTGATTTGCGAAAATTGGAATCGAATAGGATTAAGATTATGATTTAGATTTTGGTCTTTTATCATCTAAGACCATTTAGCCCTTCATGTTTTAAGGGATAATGTTGTTCAACGAGCACACAATCCGTGAAGGGAAGGAAGGAATAAAGGATCCGGGGAGGAAAAAAGTGGTTTGGGACTTATAAGTTAGGTATCACCAAGGCATTTAACTGGGGTGGATGAGGAAAATCCAAGAAAAATTCATTTAAGGTGGATGGCCTTAAAAGTATTGTACACTTTTTTGACCGAGTGCCTCCCACCGGGACTGCTTGCATCAAACTGGAATCGAATCATTGTGTCCAACTACATGAATATTTTATGTCAGTCTATTATTTTTCTCTTTCTATATTAATTAAGTAAAAATATGGTCGTTATTCCATATGTTTGAGCAATAAATATTCTTTGGATCGCTATAGAATTTTAGTTAAAGTATCATGGAGAAGTCCATTGAAATGAATTAGTGCTATAGCTTGTGATTCATTAAATTTTATAGAGAATCATGTGTTGGTTTTTTGAAAAAATACTATCTTCAATGAAACAGTCCAAAGCAAATGAATGATCAATGATTAAATTACATACATTATGACATTCTTTGTAAAATATGCATCTTTTAACGTCATTTAAAATGTAACTGTAAAGAAGAATGATAATTTCTGAAACAACGGAAAATCTTTTAATGGTGCTTGTAGAACGAAAAAAGTTGAGAAAATTTGACACCTTGAGAGAGTGTATATTACAGAATGTATATTACAGATAAAACACAATTTGAATAAAAAGTATTAGTTAGGATTGAAACTGATGAGTTTGAGTATTGAAACTGATGGGTTTGAAGGATAATATTCTTTAGGGAGTACACAATTCGGGAAACAATCTGAAAACTATAAGTAAGGTACCATCCCGGCATTTGCTTCAAATGAATAAATAAAGAAGAAAAAAAGCCTGGAAAACTTCATTCAAGCTTTTACAAATTTTGACAGAGCAAAACCGTAAGCGGGGTGCAACATAAGCCAAAACGATAACGAATATACTACGTGGATTATTCTAGTATTAATTCAAGAAATATACCAAGTAGCTTAGCAATTCTTTAGGAATAAAATACCAAAAACCTTATTATTTTTAGATTCCGTTTACCAGACATTGTTAGGGTCATAATAAAAAAGAGGAAAACAAGCGTTAGGAAGACCTAGGGAAGATGTATCTTGCAGAAATAGGCATACAAAGTAAAACCAGTTGGGTATGAATAGAAATCATTCAAGAGCTTTTGTGATTGATGCATTGAATTTTGGGGGGGGGGGGGGTTGTTTGTATTATTCGGGCTAAAAGATAATGAGTAAGAACATATAGAAGTAAAATACACTTCCACTGAGTGACTGTTATAAAAATTAAATGAGTAAGGTACATTGTAGCATAAGAAATCAATCTATCAGAGACTTAATTTGATGGAGAGACCTCAAGTATCATAATGAAACATTGTACCACTAATCCGTCATGGGTATTAAAAATGAACACGTTGAAGATTAATGAGGAAGTCTCAAGTTATATAAGGAATCAAGTAATATAAGGGATCAGTTTATTACTAAATCAGTACATTCAAAATTCAATCAGGGACCTCAATTAGCGCAAGGAAGTACTGTATCACTGAGTCATCATGTATCATAAGTAAGCATTCTACTACTAATTCTTCATGAAGGAGATTAAATGATGCATTCTCCATAAGAAAACAGTGTATCACTGAAGTCTGCATGGTGAAAAGAACACATGTACCATAAGGAAACAGTATAGTCCTAAATCAATCTGATAAAAGCCCAAAAGAAGTAGATGCAATCTAAAAACATGAAACTTAAATTACTATTCACTTCAAAATCTCTTAGTGAAGAATGTCAAGCTTAAAATCATGTATATTGTTCTGAAATATAGGGAAATTAGGTACTCATGTCCTATACCCGAAAATAGATTTTGAAGGAAGACTTAGCCAGTAGATGTTAAAACAATATTAAAATAGATATCGCGGGTAAAATATAAATTAGTATAGAATAATTGTGATGTTCCAGATTTCATACCGCATAGTTAAAATCTATGTGTTATATTGTGTTATAGAATGTATTTATTTACGTTATATTTATCAATTGTAGTGAGAAATAAAGTCTTTGGTATTACAGCAAAGCCGTAATCAGTTCAAAATCTAAGGAACATGTATAGTTTACCGTAAAATTTCTTAGGGGATCTTCCTTGAATACAAACTTGTGTTATACAAAAGAGAAGGCAAACGTCATGGGTATTACAAATGATTATATTCAAAATTACGATTACGCTTAGCAAGTTTACGATATTTCCATTCTACAATAAGACTAAAAAGTACTTCTTAGTTTTTAATCAGAGATACTCAAAAACATGCAGATACATCATCAAATACATAGATAGAGTAAAAACAAGCTACAGATACTCAAACTTGTAGATAGTCAGTAAAATTCATAGAGAGAGTAAAAAACAAGATACAGATACTCAAACTTGTAGATAGTCAGTAAAATTCATAGATAGAGTAAAACCAAGGTACAGATACTCAATCTTGTAGATAGTCAGTAAAATTCATAGAGAGAGTAAAAAACAAGCTACAGATACTCGAAAAACATGCAGATACACCATAAAATACATAGAGTAAAACAAGATACAGATACTCAAATACATAGAAAGATTAAAAACACGCTACAGATACTCAAAAACAAACAGATACGGCATAAAATACATAGAGAGAGAGTAAAAACACGCTACAGATACTCAAAACAAGCAGATACGGCATAAAATACATAGAAAGATTAAAAACAAGCTACAGATACTCTAAAACAATCAGATACTCCATAAAATACATAGAAAGATTAAAAACAAGCTACAGATACTCAAAAACAAACAGATACTCCATAAAATACATAGAGAGAGAGTAAAAACACGCTACAGATACTCAAAACAAGCAGATACGTCATCAAATACATAGATAGAGAAAAACACATACAGACGATACGTGCAAAAGAGAGAAAGAGAGAGATAAAGAGAGGGAGGTGTAGATACTTAAAAACAATCAAAAAGGATGTCAACAAACAAGCTACAGATACTCAAAAACAATCAGATACGTCATAAAATACATAGATAGATTAAAAACAAGGTACAGATACTCAAATACAAGCATATACATCATAAATACATAGATAGATTAAAAACACATACAGAGGATACGTGGAAAAAGAAAGGGACAAGCAGAAAGGAGTTCAACAAACAAACTACAGATATTCAAGCTTGCAGATACGTCATAAATACAGATATAGATAAATAGATAGAAAGAGAAAGGGCGCTACATCAGCATTGGACTTTGTTTTGGAAACCGTGTAAGAATCATTTGTACTGTACGTGCAGTGCAAAAATGATCACAAATTTATTTCAGGAAAGAATACCAACTTAATATGAGAATATTTTATATTAAATATCTTCTCTACACACAAGTCCAAACTTACGCCATGCGTAGCTTCTTCTATTTTTTTATTCCATAGTTAATCAATTAATTAATATGAGTGAGATAAAACATACTAATAGTATATTACATCAATAGTAATCTGAACCTTTATTATAAAGCTTTGAGAGCAAAAATGGTCTATAGATAGTCTAAAAATAGTCTTCCGTTGCAAGCGCTGCTATCGGTTGAAGGAATTCCACTCGCTTTCTTTCGGTTAGCAACAGCTAAACTCTTATTGGCTCAACGCGTAGGTGTGTGAGGGTGTAAGCGTTAGTCTGCATTTTTTGCCACGGTTCAAAACATTTTGACAGCACAATAGTAATTATTGAAACAAAGTGATAAACATATACAGTACGAGCAAAATGATTAAAGAATCCAAAGTTGAAATTTTCTTTTCAGTATAAACAAGCAAAAGTAAATGTATATAACATAATACTTAAAGAATATAGGGTCATATTTTATAAGAATATAACTAGTAAAAAAATAAACATATTTCAATGAACGTGTTAATTCCTATATTTACAATGAAGTCACTAATATGAATTAAAAATATTAATTTCAAAATTAAAAATGAGTCAAGTGAGTAGTATTATGTTCAAATGTGGTCATACTTAAAAAATAGATCAAGTGAGTAGAGTTGGTACAAAATGTTGTCATATCAATGGAATTATAAGACAATAAGGGGAATCATACAGTAATATTTTGCACATTACATATTCTAATGTTTGTAAGTAAAATTGGAAACATCAGTGTAAACATATACGGATTACAGGAGTTAGATATATAGATGTGCGTATAACAAGTAAATATTACAATTTATTACTTAACAACCACCTAATAATATAAATCCATTTTTCCGCATATGCGTTTATATTTCTGGCGCGGCTATAAACGTAAAACTGTACACACCGGCTCCGCGTGCGCCCGTCGTGGGTATATTCGTGAAACCGCACTCACCGGTGCCGCGTGCGTCCGGCGCTAATATAAACGTAAAACCGTACTCGCCCGGCCCCGCGTGCGGCATCCGCGTATAACAACGCGGGCAAATTTCCCATAACTGTGCAATGCCATGTCACACTAGTGCTATGCATCCGATTGGCAAACAAATAATAGTATTGCCAACTTTTCTACATAAATGATACATTATCATTATCAATTACATACTGTATATTAAAGACTATCTTCTCTTAATATCATGCTCTGTGTATGGAATCATAGATGCTGATTAATGCTTAGTAAATGTAACAAATGTCAAATGTGAAGGAATGCTAAGTGATACAATATTGTATATAAATACATACTGAATAGTAAAAGCAATGGGTGTTAACAAAAATGCCTAATATGTTATACTCACTATAAAATTATATAAGAAAAAAATAGCATTCACAATATACACTTCTTATAATGTTAAAAAATAAAAACATCGGGTTCCCTACATAATACATGCATTGACATGCAGTGAGTGGTATGCCCGATGTCTACCATATAGTTTACTTTAATTTTATTTATGTATAGCAAATAGGATTGGTAGGTATATATGAAGTCAACCACTTCATATTCATACATTTTTTAAACCGATTTTTTATTCACCGTACCTAATAAAGCATATCACGTAAAGCAAACATACAAGATATCATTTAGTATTGGTATGAACGATTTATATTAGTATCTAATAAAGTATAGGAGATCTGTGAGTATAATAAAGTATTAGTACATCATTGTACATATACACCCTAGCAGTTTGTATGAGTCTTAACGCTTCATTTCTTGCGCCATACATATATTTGTACCTTTTATATTTTATATTTAAGTATAGTAAATATATGTATTGATATGCGTATATGTTGGATAGTAAACATCACGTCAAACATATTTTTATTTCCTTTCCGTTATATATCATAAACTATACAATACATAAATAAATAAGATGAAAATATGCGTGTTATTTATACTATACAAATTAATATCTACCTTATAATGTACATCAAATCATAAAATATGACTTCTTTTTTCTCATTATTGCAAATATTTTAGGGAAAAGTCGCAATAAATGAAAACGGTAAGTAACGTTGTCAGTTGCCGATAAACTAAACTGAAAATTTCCCCGCTAAAATTATAATACCTGTAATAATCCTTTTGAATATTTCTTAATGTAACATTTCTTTCAAAGCAAACTTTCTTATATTAAGCAATACTTTTTTCTTTAAGTAATATTTTTCAGTCAGTAGGTATATTGTTGCTTATATTTTTGTTCACGTGTTTGTGTTTGCCATGTAATTTTAATTGTTACGCTCCTTGTAGGAACAATACTGTTGGGAAAATATTAATTATTTTTCTTTCGTATCTTTTAATGAATCGCTTTCTACGAAAACTCCTTATTTATTTAAACTCTCGTAATAAATAACTCGAACACTTCGTGTGAGCGTACTAAAAGTTCAAACATATATAAAAATGAGTAAACGTTTCAAAAATAGTTGTTAAAATGTTTTCTTTCTTCTATTGTTTTTGATTGCAACTAATTCTTTTTATGCTCTTTATATTTTAACTAACTAACTAAATAACTAAGTTGATTTTATTTTCTTTCTTTTCTTTTGTTGTCTCTGTTTGCTACTAATTCTTTTCCATTCTCTTTATATTTTAATTAATTAACTAAATAACTAAGTTGATTTTATTTTATTTCTTTTTTTTCTGTTCTTAGTGTATGCTACGTAATTTTAATAGTTATGCTTTTTGTAGGAACAACACTGTTGGAAAAATATTATTTTTTCTTTCGTATCTTTTAATGAATTGTTTTCTACGAAATCTCATTATTTATTTAACCTCTCGTAATAAATTACTCGAACACTTTGTGTGAGCATACTAAAGATGATCAAAATACTAATTATTTATTGATTCGTATGGCAAACCATACTCGTTAAAACCGCAACGTTGTAAACTTCTTAATAAATTGTTTCTGTTATACATGTTGTTGTTGTTAGTTATCGTTTAAGTTACAAATTATAATAATTATTAATTCAACATGTGATAAACACAAGATTCTAACGATTATGGATACGAAATTTTTCTTAATGCAATTGCGTACGAAATTACAAACTAAATGCGTCTGGGTACGAGATTTCAAACTGAATGCACCTGGGTGCGAGATTACAAATTGAATGCACCTTGGTGCGAGAATACAAACCAAATGTGGCTGGGTACGAGATTACAAACCAAATGTGGCTGGGTACGAGATTACAAACCAAATGTGGCTGGGGACGAGAGTACAAATTAAATGTATCTGAATACAAAATTACATAGTAAACGTATCTGAATATAAAATTATATAATAAGCGTATCTGAATATAAAAATTATAAACTAAATGATTTTAAAGAAATCAACAACGCTAAAATATTTTTATTCATATAATATTTATTTTTTTTTTCCATATAAGATAAAGTGATTACATATATATCAAATAAAAAAAAATGTAATAAAGTATCATATATATATATATATATATATATATATATATATTATGAATAGTAAATAAAATAAGTTATTTTAATTTTGAATTCAAGTAAATGTTATTGATAATAAAAATTGTAATATATATTTTCAATATATAACTTTCACTTCAGTTAGTTATTTCACTATCACAAACAAAGAAATGAATTAAAAATTATAAGTGAAATCTTTTTCCAAGAGAAATTCTAAAATTAAATTGATGTAGTTTTTCTTTAATAAAATATTAAATAAAGCATAATCAAATGTCCAATCGTCAATTTCACTCTCATGATACGATGAAAAGAGTTCGTACAGTTCATCAAACGTATCTGGTCGCACCATAACACACCATGCATTATAACACAACATTTCACGGTCTAAAACAATGCATTCATGTTCATCTATAATGCGGCTGTTTTGATAGCACCCGTAGCACAGAAGTTTATATTTCGGTTTCCATCTTGATATACATTCCAGCACACACAGTTCATTCACAGAAAGAAAAGTACATTCATACGTACATAATTTGTTTTGCAAACACATCTCTGTCTTTCTTTAAAAACAGTTCAACTAAATCACAAATATATGAATCTGAAAACGTAACTGATTCATATGCTAAATTAAATCTATTTAAAACAGTTTTGTTTTGTCTATAATTCTTATCCGAAGAACTAAAGTGTTTCTGTATGTAAAGTTCAAGCACTATGTCACGATTTTTCTTCTGAATTAAAAATTCCCACACAGTTTCTTTCAAACTATTATTAAATATTAACAAACATTTATGTAGTTTTTCGTCTGGTATTCTTATTGAACAAGGAAAGCACAGTAATGGTTCACTCAGCTGATAATTCTGAAAAAGTTCTTTCACACACAAATCACTTATTTTAAATCGATTGCACTTACAATTTACATTGTCTAATTCTTCAATTTCAATATGTGTATTAGGGAACACTTTTTCAAAATGGATTTCATCATCATATCGATAAAATCTTCTAAACGATTCTTCTATTTCCTGCGTAGGATATAGTATTTTCACTTTATCTTGTTCTTCTTCAGGAATATCAGGATCCCATGGCTGTTGATAAATAATTTTCTGAAGCTTTTCACACTCAATCTGTCTCTCTCTTGGAGAGATATACTCAAAAACAGATACTCGCTTACTACACATCTTCACGAATACTGTTAACTTAAGTATTGTTCCTATGTACACAATCACAACTCTGCACATGCGCACAAACTTTTAACGAATGCGCATGCGTACAAACTTTTAACGATTGCGCATGCGTCCTACGACGTTCCAATTATTTAGATGTATTCTTGTACACTCCGTGTAAAACATCTTTATGTAAAAGTGTAAGTCTTGGAAAATCGGAATCAGACATTATCACATGAAATAAAATGCTTTCATAAAGATTATTAAAAATGCATTGTGTAAGAATATGGTCTTTCTTACTATGGATATTGTGTAAATCCATATATATTTTCATAATTTCTTTGCACGTATCTTCTTTTAATAAAATACTACAAGTTTCCAAGTCCAACACTTCTTTGCTTTTCAACATACACATATGTCTAATATCATTTTTGAATAAGTAATTATAATAACATGCTCCACAAAGTAACACTTTGTTCGGTACCCATTTAATTATTGCTAATTTAATACAATTAATATCAATTCTTGATTTATCACACGCGCAATTCATTCTTGCACAAAACACGGTTCTTAACACCACAAAAAATAGTACGTGTTCTAACAAGAAAATATTCTCAACAACTAAAACAAAGTATCAAAATCGTTTGTTCTTTCTTTACAACTAATGCACTCTAGCGGGAAAATCTTAAGTTGTAAAACAGTGTTACTAACTCTATATAAACTCTACACAAAATAATTTTTAACTACATATAAATCTTAATGTAATTTTTCCATGTTTCCTTTCCTATATAACTTTAGTTAGATCGTTTCCTGTGCAATTTTAATTGCTATGCTTCTTGTAAAAGTCCATAAGAATACCCAAAGAGTATAATCCATTAAATGATTTCTACGTAAACTCCGTTTATATATTCTTTCGTGTTATTTATTTTAAATTGGATCATTTGCTTTTGCAAATTCAGAACACTATGTGTGAACGTTTCAAAAAAAAGTTGTTAAATGTTTCGAAATATTAAATATTTATTGATTCGTATTATTAACTTTAGTTGATTCGTATGCCAAAGCATACTCGGTAAAACAGCTATTCTGTGAACCTGTAAATAAAGTATTTGCTTTTGCAACTTGTATTTTGATGTATCGATTTCAGTGAAATCTCCTTATTTATTTAACCTCTCGTAATAAATTACTCGAACACTTCGTGTGAGCATACTAAAAGTTCAAACATATATAAAAATGAGTAAACGTTTTAAAAATAGTTGATAAAATGATTCAAACACTTTGTGTGAGCCTATTAAAATGTTTTGAAATATTAATTATTTATTCTTTCGTGTTATTTAATATAACACTCGCAAAGTTTTTAATTATACATTTCTTCAAATATGTTCTTGTCTGCAACAATATTTAGTTCGTAATAATTTTATTCTTTAAATGTTTTCTTAAGATGAAGTAAACTAAAATGAAAAATTAATATAATACAAATATATGAAATAAAACTGTGTATCAAATAATATAAGAAAATAAATATAAAGATAATTATTAAACATGTATTAGTTTCCAACATTTCTTCTTAAAATATTTGATAATAACATTGCCTAACATCAAGTGTAGTAAATAATATTTTGTATAAACTTCACACACACACACACACACAAATTAATTTCTTCCGTAATACAAATATAGTTACTAGTAATTTAAAGTTTCTTCTTCTTCTTCTTTTATGAAATATTTGCAAACGTTAAATGTTTAAACGCGTTTCTTTTTTTCACAAACACCAAAATTTTACTTATGTGCATAAAATATTCGTTTTTATTCAGCACTTTTACTTTTATCTTTATCAAGAAGAATATCCACAAGATCACTTAAAAACACTTCACTTTTCAATAATTTAAAGTATGTGTTATAAAACGATTCTCTTGTTAGCAAACCGATAAAATGTGATTTCGCATAATTATAAAATATATTTTCTTCCACATCTATGTTTTCCATAATATCCTTTACTCGTAATTTCATAACGTTTTCATCCAAAAATAAACATTCATGTTCCACTTCATTAAAATATCCATAACTACAAGCAGCACATAGCAAAATATCTTTTGTTTTCCACTCATGTATTGCTTTCTTTATACAGTTCGTGTCTACTTTATTTACACTACATTTACATCTTATGTCCTTCTCCGAAAATATTTCAGTATCATCCATATATGTTAATATCATCTTATAAATTTTTAAATTAATTTTCAAACACTCAAAAACAATTTCACGTAACTGTATTAAACTTTCCATAGTTATTTTACTTTTTATGTTAACTAATGCTATTCAAACACCAAGCTAAATAATTTTTATAACGCCCAAACTAATTCATTCGTGTATCTTCGTAAAAGTTCAAGAAAGTTCTGGAAATTTTAACATCGTTCGGAAAACTTCGGTAATCTTCGGTAATCTTCGTATAAAATTCTTGGAATTACTTAAATTCTTGGAATTATTTAAAATTCTTGGAATTAATTAAAATTCTATGAAATTCACGGTCATTTACCTTTTAATCACTTTTCCAGAAATCTCCAAACATTCTTCAATATGCGTACGTGACTATTCAAGGGTAAGCGACATTCCTGTCCACAATAATAACTTTTAACGCACACCTGTGTTCTTCCTCTCCCCCAAACAAATATAAGCTTTTCTTAAAAATTCCAAGAACATCTATTGTTCAAGTATATGGTCAAGGTCAAACGACAATCCTGTCCACAATAGAAAAAATTTAACGCATACCTGCGATCTTCCTCTCCCCAAACAATCATAAGCTTTTCTTAGAAATTCCAAAACAAACTTGTGCCTACGTGACTATTCAAGGGTAAGCGACATTCCTGTCCACAATAATAACTTTTAACGCACACCTGTGTTCTACTTCTCCCCCAAAACAATATAAGCATTTCTTAGAAATTCCAAAACAAAATTGTGCCTACGTAACTATTCAAGGTCAAGCGACATTCCTGTCCACAATAAAAACTTTTAACGCACACCTGTGTTCTATCTATCCCCCAAACAACCATAAGCTTTTCTTAGAAATTCCAAAACATCTATTGTATACAAATATTGTCAAGGACAAGCGACATTCCTGTCAACAATAAAAAACTTTTAACGCACACCTGCATTCTTCCTCTCCCCAAACAATCATAAGCTTTTCTTAGAAATTCCAAAACAAACATCTGCGTACGTGATCAATCAAGGTTAAGCGAGATTCCTGTCAACAATAAAAACTTTTAACGCACACCTGTGTTCTACCTCTTCCCCCAAACAAACATAAGCTTTTCTTAGAAATTACAAAAAAAAAAACATCTATTGTATACAAATATTGTCAAGGTTAAGCGACATTCCTGTCCACAATAGAAAATAATATAAACAATCAATAAAATATAATAAAAATAAAACATCTATTGTATACAAATATCGGCAAGGTTAATGACATTCCTATCAACAATAAACACCATTAACTCGACGCCAAATGTCTAAAAAACTGGAAAGACTACTACGATGGTTACGTCTATCCCCTACTGTGGTGTGCTTATAGTATAGAATCAATTTTTAGGTTTAAAAAATTCGTTTACTCTCAATTTTACAAAATAACACTTGTGAATTTGCCTGGAGTATATAGTTTTGTTAACCTCATTAAGGTAGTTGGTATGCGTCTCGATATTTTCCCGTTATACGTTACTAATATCAAACAGTTCATCTGGGATTATCTATGTTGCTACACTATAAAACCATAGAGAAAGGAGGTTAATTGCTGTATGTTACCTAATTCTCGAAACATAAGGCTTCGCAGTGGACAAACGCCGTTTGTATGGGTTTTCTCACGGTTTTCCCGTTCCTTGCCACTTTCTTCATTCCACCATTTCTTCATTACCTTCATCACCATATTTCTTAGCCTTGGAGCATATGTGTGGAACGTTAAACTAAACCAAAACAAACGTTTTCATAAAATTTTAAGTATTAAGTTTTACGTGAGACACGCATTGATGTTTGTATGCGAAACTCTTCATCTACCTATTTACTAGTAAGTAATATTTTGGTGAACGTTTTAATCTAATTATGCAGAATAATCAGATGATCCTATTTAACCCTGCTTGTGGTCTCCCGAGGTACAACTTAAATTGTTTACTCTGTATCTTGTAAGCATATAATTTCCCTAACAACATTCCTGTCCACAACGATGACATCTGAAGGGAATATAGAGTACTATCAATTGTGTTCATGTGTTACTGCATTTAACAGGAAATTTTAGCTTCTTCCGTGTACAGACAGGGCTGTAGTCGAGGGTACACGGCAGTACACGCCGCCGTATACCTTCTGCTTAATCCTAGTCATTAGAGTGTACCTTCTGCTTTAAACCGTATTTTTTTCTACTTTTGTTTCATTTATACTTATTTAATTGGGCCATGACTCCAACGTTAAAGTGACTGTATCACCTTTCAAAGAACTAAGAAAAGGTCATTACTGATTAATTTTGAGCTCTCCCTTCGATAAACCAAAAACTATCTGAGAAAGTGGAATGGAATATTTTTGCATTACTCTTGCCGTTCCCAAGAAATTGTCCCAAAAAAAAAGTGACGGCTTTGGGAGATTTAAGGAGCCATATCTTGGGAATCGTAAATCAGAAAGAGATGATATTGACGTTGATCAATACCTAAGGGGATGCTGATCATTTTGATACCAAGTGGCAACTGGTAGCCACTGGTAAGTAGCTTCCGGAGAAGACTTTATCAAGGTTAGTGTCATGTCTTATATTTATCGAAGGTTTTCATTGTTACTGTTGTTACTAGCTACTATTATTTGTATGTTATTATACAAGAAGAACTTAAAACACAAAATGGTTAGTTTTAGGATCAGCTGGACAGATCGATGCAAAATGGTGCATTTTTGTTCTGAGATATACAAGTGTTTTGAAGGTCGATGACTGTGATATTTCAATTGCTTAAAACCTTGTTCTCTGTTTAAGAGAACCAAGCGTGTTCGATATTTTTTAAACTAAGGTTGAATATGTTCAATATCACGCCAGTGGTAATATGTAACTTTGAGCAATACAGAACCTATTAATTTTTTAAAAAATCATATTGTAATGATTTTATAAAGTTAAATTTGGGCAAAATTTTCTTACTTCTGGCACATCGGGTGCAATTTTTTTCTGATCCTTCTTGGGGTGAGTTGGTTCCTTCTCCATAACTACACCCATTTTTCTTATTAATAGTGTGATTTAAGTAAGGAGTCTCATCAAGAAAATAGCATGAAATGCTTTTAAACTATAAAACAATGATCACAAACCAGCGTATACCCTCTGAAAATTTTAGAACTACAGCACTGTGTACAGACTTATCATAAATTCTTCAAAAAGTAAGATTAAATTTTACTTCCATTATTTAGTAACAAATAAAGAGAATCATATAGCATATTTCTTGTTTTTATGTCCATAGATTCAAAACAAATAGATACATAACAATTTTTTTATCTTCAATCCGAAATGCCCAAAAATTTGGTGACGTTAAAACTTTTCACAATTGATGATTTGTCGTGATACTAACAATTGCTACCCTCTACAACAGTTGCGTCATTTTAGACTTTGCCAGGGAGAGGGGGGTGCGCAAGATTGTTCTCTGACATGTGTTTGCCAAGCTCAGGAGGAAGGACAATTGCCTTCCTTGTAGTCCCCAAATGAAGGCCCTGATCTACAAAATAGTTTTTGAACGCTGTTGCAATTTAGAAACGCACAAAATCTTCCTTTTGCATCTTTTCATTTCGTGGGGTCCCTGGTTTGATACCCGCTCAAGCCAAGTGAACTTTGTGGTGGACAAACATCGTGTGTGTGGGTTTTCTCGGGGTTCTCCCGTTTCCTCCCACTTCCTTCATTCCATCATTTCACTCATCTCGCATCATCAGCGTCCCCTTTAGCATAACGTAGGACGTAAAACTCAAAGATTTCATTTCATCTCACAAATTCATTTCAAATAAATTAGATTTATATTCTAATTATGTATCAATTTTTCCCACTAGATATCACAGCTAACCTTTCCAATGGAGCTTATTTATTTCCATTGCGATAGCAACATTGATT
Organism: Thermobia domestica; assembly: GCF_964235325.1. Classification (NCBI taxonomy): domain Eukaryota; kingdom Metazoa; phylum Arthropoda; class Insecta; order Zygentoma; family Lepismatidae; genus Thermobia; species Thermobia domestica. The sequence continues at coordinate 187,230,869 of NC_137464.1, forward strand.
TCACGCAAAAGCATACAATTTTTGTTTCCATAAAACACCTCTTCAAAGAAACAAAAGCTTTTCTATTACGTTCAGTGGTCCAAAACAAATGAAAGATAATAGTCAAATTCGTCTCTGTGGAAATCAAGCATTAAAGAATTGTAGTTTAACTTTGAGTTTATTCTTACGAATCAGTAACTATATCATAATTAATTCCATTTTGCAAAGTAGCTTTTGAGTAATGATGTATATACCTACAAACAACATTTAATATAAATACTGTATATATCAAGCTCAAATAAGTCTCTGTACGCGTAACTAAGACACCGTATAGATGTATAGACGTATAAATAAAAACTAATAAAGCCTAATAACTTTTGAACCACCCAACCAATCTCGATTAAATTTTCAACATATATGAGAGTCGAGGCTTGGGTATTTTTTATCGTTTCACTTTGACAAGCCAACCTAGGGGAGGGGGAGGGGGAAATATATGTAAAAAATTAAAATTAAAATGACTAACTTTCTAACTTCATCACTCTTGAACCATCCGACCGATCTCAATCAAATTTCAACATACATGAGTTTAGGGGCAGGGATTACTTTAGGTTATTCACTTTGACGTTGCAACGTAGGAGTAGGAGAGGGGAAGAGAAATTTTAAAATGATGAAAAACAACCAATATTATTGTTGAATCCATAGTTTTCTGGGTCGATGAGAGAAACAATGACACTTCTGAAGCTGTTTCAATCCAAGTTTAGCCCTTATTGTTGGGAAGGGGGAGGTACAACGTAGGGAAGGGAGGATAAACATTTATTAATGATCGAAAATGACTAATATTAGTGTCAAATTCATAGTTTTAGGATAGAGTGACAATTCTGATGCCGTGTGCCGCAGCACGGAGGAAGGGGAAGAGAGGGGGAACTATATATAATAATAATCGAAAATGACCAATATTAGTGTCTAATCCATAGTTTTCGGGATCATTCAGATGAACAGTGACATTTCCGATCCGGTTTAAATTCAAAATCAGTCCCACTACTTGGGGAAGGGATATATATAAATGATCGAAAGTGCCCGCTATCAGTGTCGAATTTATAGCTTTCTGGGTCGCTTAGATGAACATTGATACTTTTGATCCCATTTAAATTCAAATTCAACCCACCAACTTGGGGAAGGGGGAGGAAGAGATATATAAAAATTATCGAAAATGACCGATATTAGTGCTGAATTCACATTTTTTGGGATCTCTGAGATGAACGGGGACACTTCCGATGCCATGGCGGAGGGGATATATATATATATATATATATATATATATATATATATATATATATATATATATATATATATATATATATATATATATATATATATGTGGTCGAAAATGACCGTTAATGTGTAGAATCTATAATTCTTGGGGTCGCCGAGATGAACAAAAATCCAAATTCAGTCCCGCATCATGGGGGAGGTGGGAATGGGAAATACACGAAACTGATCAAAAGTAACCCATATTAGTGTCGAATCCTTAGTTTCCGGGGATGCTAAGATAACCGGTGACACTTCCGATGCCGTGCTCCGCAACATGGAAGAGGAGGAGGGGGAGATATATAAAAATGATCAAAAATGGCCGATATTAGTGTCTGATCCGTAGTTTTTAGGGTCTCTGAGATGAAGAGTGCCACTTCCGATCCCGTTTAAAACCAAATTCAGCCCCGCAACTTGGGAGAGGGGGAGATAATAAAATGATCGAAAATGGCCAATATTAGTGTAGAATTCATTGTTTTCGGGGTCGCCGAGATGATCAATGATCTTTCCGATACCGTTTAAATCGATACCATTAAAAACAAAAACAGCATATTTCATGGGTACTAAACACATGAGAAACATAGTTGTGCATTTAAACTTTTATTTTAATCCAGGGAAGCGGGTAATATATGCTAGTGTTTGCTAAACGAAGCAAAATATGGAAAATCTACGGACATAAGAATGTACCCAACTCGTGAATGTAGGTACTGACTATGTGCTGACAAGTTGTCAGCACTAGAGTAGCAACAAACATCATGAATACACTCAAAATCATTAGTCATGTTAAGATTATGTTGTGATGTGTAATAGTGGAACACGTGCCATATCAGTTCCAAATTTGTCGACAATATCCTAAGCATATTGCGCTATTTATGAGCAATTGTTCTTTCTTCCTTCCCTTTCGTTACTTGTTCATTTTCTTTCTCTTTTATTTATTTGAAAGAAAATGAACAATCAAGTAAAAGTTGAAGGAAGTTAAAATGAAAACAAAGTTTATTTCTCAGTTTCTTTTAGACTTTTCTTTTCTCATCTTTCTCCTCCTTTCTTCCTTCCTTAAAAAAGAAAAAAAGAAAAGAACTTGTTTTAAGGAGAAAGAAAGAAAGAAAGAAGGATTTATAAGAAAATTTCTTATCTTGTCTTTCTCTCTTTTTCTCTTCAGGAGAAGACATAAAATTTATTTTCTTTATTTCTCTCTCTCTCTCTAAGAGAAGAGAGATAGAAAGGGAAAGAAAGAAAGGAAATAATTTCCCTTTTTCTTTTCTTTTTCGGGCTCGATTCTCGTCTCGGAAACATGAACAGACTTGAGACGTGAGGTATCTTTTTAAATTTTTGAAGATAGAGAGAAAAAAAAAGAGAGAGAGAGAAACAGATAGAAAGAGGAGTAAACTTTTCTTTTGCTTCGACTTCTTTCTCTTATTCTCTTTCTCTACTTTTCCATTATGACTAAACATGTCGCAATAATTTTCTATTGGACGATGCAGCCTGTTTAAAAAGGAAAGAAGAAGCGAGGAATTGCTGATAATTATATGAATAGCTAATTGTTGATATCACACTAGAGGGGCTTACAAGATTGCAACGTTAGTACGTTCGTTATGTCCGGCAGTTACTCCACACAACAACCGTTGAACGAAAGTGATTTTTTGAATTCTATTCTATAGACGCCTAAAGCGATTTCTCGGCCGAGTTCGTTAATGAAGTCGTGTAACGGTGTCTTTAATGGTGGTTATCCATATCCCATATACATGGAAATATGTGCTGAGGTTAGACTTTTTAGGTTAAAGGTAAATTTTTTGAACGTAAAAGTCTTATTGAGATTAACAGATATTTTTAAACCTCAAAAAATATTAGTGTTGTTAAAACCTCACATAATGGGATACAAAGGGTGTGTAAAATGGTAGACTATTGTTTGGCAGAGGCATTCACCACCGTATCAAAGACGCTCATCCAATTCTCTATGAACTTCTCGAGCAGACTCTAACCTTACTATGTTACCAATATTCGCCAGTCGACCATCTTTTTGCAATTCACGAACGTAAACTGGTCACAGACTTCCATAACCCTCATTGTCGCATTTATAGTCGTCATTCATACATCTATAACGCATGGTCTCATTACTACACTCCTCCGTTTTCACTAACAGAGCCTCAAGTGTTTTCACTTGCTCTGAAATAGCCCTAGAACAGAAAATAACACCCTTGTTTAAGCTAATATATCTCCTTGTGTTTTGTTCATTGCACTTCACATCATCATTTACATCATTACTAATCAGACAATAAATAGATATATCCTGATACCCAGCACCCAGTGATACTACCAATAAATGAATGCTCATAGGCCCAGAGAAGGCGTTGCCTTCTACGGCCAACCCATCTTCGGATGGGAATGAAATTGCACATTTTAAAAAAATTGGTATCAGTTCAACCTCAAATATCTTTAAAAAGACTTTCTTGTTATATCTTTAAAAAGATACGTATGTCAATTGGTGATTGTAAAATCTCACATTCTTGGAGTACGAGAGCATATACAGTATAATGCTGACCGCTTCAACTTACCAGCATAGATTCATTAATAAATGTAAAGATCCTCTTCCCTGTCTTGACCAGAGCTGACTTAATCCTCGTTTTGTAACTGGGTCTTTTCTGACTTCCAATCTTCCTTCAACTGGAAATAATTGTGTTTAACGCTTGTGCAGCTTCCTTTGCCTTCTGATATGGTCTTTGTGGACATTTTGCTGTAATTAACTTTATTACTTACGGTTCTCTGACCCATGACATTGAACCGTGTTAAATATTTGTTAATGAGGTCAGAAGATCCCCCGCCCCCCAGGTATGTATGCAATATGTTATTTTCGTTCTTGGTCTTTCCATTTTTTAATGTTTGTTCCAAGTTACATTCACCAACTAAGCATTTTCTCAAGATTACAATTCTGATACAGTTTCCTTAGCTCTTTTATTATTACTTTCTTCCTAACCTCAAAAATAAGAAGGGTTTACTGAAGGGAGAAAATAAAAGCGATTAAATTAGCGATTTTCTCAACAAAGATCTAACGATTTTGCTTATATTTTGTAAATCAATATTTCATTAGTTACCGTATAATATGGTCTACTGTTAGTCCTTATGTTAGGGAAAATCCAGAAGAGATAGTTTAGTCTTGGAGAAAAGGTGATTTTTGGACGATTATCAGCTAACATATATCAGAAGACCTTGTTCATATTTCGTAGATAAATACTCCATTAACAAGCCTTTACTATAGAGCGAGTCATTTCTCCTGACTAAATCCACAGAAATTAGTTTACTCTTAGCTCTTTTTTATCTTTTGATGATTTTTTTTCCAGAAACATCTCAGGTGATTTCGTTCTTAAACTATTTAACTAACAACTCTCCAATATTCTATAAGTAATTTCACCTGAAAAATCTACAATTTATAGTTTACTGGGGGGGGGTCTTTTTCCAACTGTTTTCTCAAAAATAACTATGATGATTTTGTTCATATTTCATTTATAAAACCTTTCATTGATGACGCTATAAATGTGGTATAAGCCGTTTCTCCTGAAAAAAAAAAAATCATTAGAGATAGTTTGCTCTTTAGTTAGAGATAGTTCTGATCAGATGATTTTCTTAGAACCTCTCAACTATTGTTGTTCATATTTCATAAAAAATAATAATTAACAACACTATAATAAGTGAAAGAGCCTAGGAAAAATCCACAAGGGTTAGTTTACTCATGGCAGTGAGTTTATTTATTTATTTATTATCAGAGGCAGGTTAAAAGGGATCTGAAAAGGTAGGGAGACGCTTGGACGCATGACGTCACGCCGTTCCCAGTACCTATCTTTGACCATTGTAATTTTTTAGGAAGTGGAGGGATACCATAAGTATTTTCTGAAAGTGGGGTAACGTCGTCTTTTCCTGTTCCCCCTTACTTTTACCCCCTGAGCCATCTGGAGACCCGGGTCTAGAAAGAATATGTGACTCCTACTGACTTCACCTAATATTTTTCTGTGGAAATATAGTAGGAAACTTAAGGGAATATGTTTTTTTTTTTTTTTTTTTTTGTCATATTTTATTTTATGATGATTGTATCTTCATGATTCTTTTTAGATAGCCAGTTGAGATTTTCATCAGAGTGAAGGCCTGGCTCTTTAGCCCCCCTAAGCCCCTTCCTTAATACGATCCTGCCCTGATCAGAGGGTTTTCGCAAAAACTGCTAAGGCGATTTTGTTTGTATGTCATAAGTACAGTAAATATTTCATTAACAAGTGTCACGTAAGCCGCGAACTAGCCCTTGGTAGTAGGGTTATTACAGTTTCAGGAGTTATGCTAAAAGTAATCAGTGCAAAACAGAAAAACAAACCTAGTCTGCCCAATAGACAATTAAGTTGTGAAATCAATATACTCTTGGGAATATATTTTTTTAAAGACGATTTCCCCAAACATTATTCAGACTATTTTCTTCATACTTCAGAAACTAGTATCAAGAACAGTTCATTATGCACCCTATAACACTGGACAAGTCGCTTCTTCCGAAAATTTCAGAGGAGACTTTGTTCGTATCTTATAAATAAATAAATATTTCAACAAAATTAAACATGGAATATGCCATTTTTCCACAGAAAATCCACAAAGGGTAGTTAAGTCTAGGATGATAAGTTTTATGTATATATATATAAAAAAGACACTTGGCAAATTGTCATACTTTGAAGTTTATCTAGTTAAAGCCATTATTCATGCCAGTTAGGAAGAAGGCTCTAGCAATTCAAAATAGCAACTTTTTATTTAAATTTATTCCAATTTTATTTTTCATATTATCTTTTGACGTTTAATAGCAACCAGAATTAGGACCATCGCTTTCCCCCGAATTTTATATATATATAGATAGATAGATATAGATATATAGATATTGATATAGATATATAGATATATATATATACACTATGACTGAATTTCTTGAAGAAGGATTGGTCTTTCGTTCAAAACAAACACCATTAACAGTCCACATAAGAAATTACTAGCATACTACGTAACTAGGAGCTAAAAAGGGAAATCTTTTTAAGGGGAAAATTTTTCGTTTTCCTCGGAATACCGAACATCTTTATGAGAAAAAGGAACAATTCCATTAAAAATGGGACATCCGTTCTCCCTAATTAAATCTTTGGAATGAAGTTTCTTCCAGGTTTTCCGATTTTGCATATTGTAATGTTGTTCATATTTCATAAATAAATATTTCAAACATAACTGCAGCAGCATGACTTTTTTTTTTTTTTTTTTTTAAGCGAGAACATATATATATTGAAGAGGTAAAATATCCCACTATTAGGATCTCCGAGAGGGGAGTGTCTTGGGGAAAATTATTGGAGGAGAGAGTAACCGTGTGAGGAAGATCGCTTTGGGAAGGAAGACAAACAAGACCATAGATTTAGGATAGCGACATGGAACGTACGTACCAAGAAAGAAAAATATAAAATCTGAAAGGAGAAATGAAACAGGAGTAGTAGTTAGTAGAAGTTAGATGCAGAGGTGATGGAGAATTGAGAAGCGATGGATATAGATTATTTTGCACAGGTAATGAAAAGGATGGTCATAACAGTGCGGGAATAATTCTGAGTAAGCGTTTAAAATATAGGGTAGTGAAAATAGAATTTGTTGAAGACTGAGTTATGACGTTAAGACTTAAAGGAAACAAGAAGGATCTAGTGATAATATAGACATATACACTGATCATTTCCCATAGAATTGGAGAAGTAGAGGAAAATTATAAGGAAATGAAAGTAATTATAGACACGGACAAGGGATGCATGCGTGATTATGATAGGAGATTTCAATGCAGTTGTGGTACAAGAGCAGCAAGGTAATATTGTGGGAAAATACGCGAAAGTGGGAGTGGCAAATTTTTGTATACAGATATCACCAGTAATTTGAAATACTTGTTTCAATCAGTACAAGAGAAAAAGATCTGAAAATCCTCAATAGACGGCTGAAAATATCAAATAGACTATGCTATGATCTAGAATAGGTATCGGATTAGCTTGAAGAACGCGAAGACACTTTCCTTGAGCCGACGTTTTCTCTGAGCATAACCTCGTGCTGGCTGACGTTGATATTCAACTAAGAAATCTAACCAGAAGAAAAGTACACAACAAGATGTTGAATGCTGAAAAGTTGAAAAACGAAGAAGTAAGAAATACATTCGTAAGAAATTACAAAGAAAAGTACTCAAACGAGGAAAACATAGGTGAAGGTATTAACAGACCATGGAAGAATAATAAACTTTCCATAGAACAAGCCGCCAAGAAGTAGTAGGTTACCACGAACACAAAACAGCTAAGAAATCATGGATTACGGAACAGATGTTGCAGAACAGGTAATACATAAGAGAACAGCCCAGGAAATTAAACAACAATTTACAAAGTGAAACAAACAGAGTAACGGAAGAGCTTTTTAAAAGAAAATATGAGGAAGGATCTGAATGTGTTGGGAAACATTAGAAAATGTACAAGGAGGTGAAATCTATGGAACTTCCCTGGAAACAAAGGGGTATTACGATAGCGTAGAAAATGAGAATGAGAAGGTAGCGAGAGTTGTGAAGTATTAGGAAGATATAAAGAATATGATAAGGACTTACATGAGAATAGAGATAGAGCTTGTGGTTTAGATGTTCAAATAAAAAGTAAGCGACGGAAATTAAAGTTTAATATTCTTCGGGATGAGTTTGGAAGGGCTATACCCGAGATCAGGAATAGAAAGACAACAAGGGTAGATAACTTACAAACCGAATTCATTAAAAATATAGGCGGCCCGGGCAAAAAAAAAAAAAAAAAAAAAAAAAAAAAAAAAAGAGAGAGAGAGAGAGAGAAAAGAAAATTCGTATCTGCAGTGAAATATTTAAAACAGAAGAAGAAATCGGACTCAGAAACGTGAGGACTATAGAACTATTAGTTGGATATGGTATGCAACAAAAATTATGCTTAGAACTCTAAACAGAAGGTTGTAAGGAAGAACAAATGAAAAACTTGATCAAGAACATTTCGGGTTTAGGAGAAGTAAGAGCACAAGAGATGCGATTGACTTATTAAGGGTAATCGATAAAAGAGTTTATAAAAAAAGATATGTATTGTATTTATTGATTTAGTAAAAGGCTTTTGGCCGCATGAGCTGGGAATTTTTGTTGGGAGCTCTGAAGAAGGTTCGGTTGGAATGGGAAAATTTAGAATTTATAATAAAACTTACATCTGGACAAATAACTAAGTGTTAGATTTGGAGAATAAATGACAGATAAGAGTGTACTTGGAAGGGGGGCTGAACAAGGATCTTGTATCTTGACGAATGATTTGAAGTCTATCCAGAAGAGGAAGTAAAATAGATTCTAGATAATGAAGACAGTATTTCGGCAGGAGGTAGAATGATTACGTGTATCCAGTTTCCAGATTACATGGCGCTTCTTGCGGAATATTAACAGAAAATCGATAAGATGTTAACAAACTTGAGGAAGGGTTGTGAAGCATTTGAGGTGGAAATAAATGTTAGAAAGACATAAGTCATGATAATTGCAACGAGCGGTCGGTATTAAATATAGAAGTAGGAGAGGAGAGAATAGAAGAGGTGACTAATTTTCAATATCTAGGTAGTAATATGAACAGATATATGAGGCTAGGTCATTTGACAGGTTTAAAGAAAAAACGACTTCGAAGGGAACCGAAGAAAACTTGTTTATTGATTCTTCTAGGTGGGGAAATTTCCAAAGATTAAGTGTATGCTACAAAAGAAATCGTGCATAAACTAAAGCTATATGAGAACTGGGATCATTTTAGAATTTCAGCCCTGTACTACCCTTAATTCTCTTTGTTTAACTAGCTTCCCAGAAGAAAATAAATAAACTCTTAAAAGAATACACAAATAACTCATTTACAGAACCATGTTTCTTATTGACTTTCCAATCCCGACAATACCATCGTTAAGAAGAACAAACATTTATTTGTTTGTCAGTCCGTTTAAACTTGATATAAATACTCGTTGAATTTGAATATGAATGGAGTGTAACAATCTCCTACTTCCTGTTTTGACGTTTCCTGGCAAGTATTAATAGAGAATCATGATGAATTTTAATTGATATTTTGGTTTCTATTAAATCTCTTTGAGTTAAATACATATTGAAGACATGAAGTTTGATGTTTTCCTTGTGCATAAACTAACGAAAACTGGTGATGTGTAAACATCCCATTGGATCGTCTCTCTAAAGTTGAATTCCCTGCAGTTTTCCTTGAAACGTTGTATGCTTACTGAGCCCCTTTTCAGAGAGAGGTCTTCTCTTCAAAGCTACATCATCCATATGCAGATAGCGTTGTCATCGCAGTGTGGCCTCTTCTTCTTCTTCTTCTTCTTCTTCTTCTTCTTCTTCCTTTTTTGCTTCCGGTGGCCAGGAACGGAACGGAAGGCGAGTGTCATCTTCTTTTATTTCTTTCTTTTCTTCTCTTCTCTTCTTTCATATCCTTCGTGTTTATTTTCGTCTTAATCTTTCCATCAAGGAAGGAACGAAGAAGAAAACCAGAGATAAATATTCCGCAACTTTCTAACAGAATAATGTACGTTCATCCACCATTTTCTTTTCGGCTTCTTAATCGTCAAACTATAGCAAAGTGAAGAGTATGCTCTATGTTAATGATGTTTAACTATGTAAATAAAATTGGGTTTGCTGTTTGTTCATCACCCGATCTTCTAAGGACTTGAATCATTGTGAGCGTAAATTGAACTCTGGAAATGTCAAAGACTGATAGATTGAATGATTAATGAAGGAGAAAACATTTTTTGTTATTCTTGATAATTTATAGGTTTACTCACTTTCTCACTTTCATATCTTGTAGGCTAAAGGAGACGACTGGTCAATGAAGTGAATGATTTTGAAAGAATTTTTGGAATGACAAAGTGGTAGAATATGGGAAAAGCGTGAGAAAACGTAAGTACATGATATGGTGCACCACAGTCACATGACCGGGGATCAAAACAGGAATCCCTAGCACCATAGTTGAGCACCTTATTGTTGAGCACTTACCTCCATAAATGACGATCTCGAGTGACAAATAGTCGCCACTAGCTACTTACAATACTCTTTCAGGGTCTAAATAATGTATATGCAACTGTTAACTTTAACTTCGGATATAATACATTTTTTAGATGAGTTTTACGATACAGCAGTCCTTTTGCTAAACTTTCATTGTTTCCATCATTTTTAGCTTAAAAGCGATCACTCGGTGCAGAAAGAGACTCTATGCTCCAATACAACTAATCGATGCACTGTTGCAATAATTTTCTATTCACGGTGTTCCACAAGATATAAAGAATACGAGCGGATCTCGTAGCCGATGATCATGAATGAGAACTTTTACTTTTTTCGCATTGTAGTGCAACCAGCAACTAGTACAAAAGTTTTATATTGAAGTAGGTATGTGCTTATCTTGCTATACTAGCAATTACTACCAGCTTTAAATTGACTATTTTACTATCAAGCAAAATTTCTTTAAAAGGAATGTAAAGAAGTATAAGTTCAAATTCACTACCATTTCCGCTGAAATTTAATATAGAGTTACCTTGAAGTGGTACACACTGTAATGCAAGCATAAAGAAAGGAATACGGTGGAACTACCATAACAACTGTCTATCAAGCAATATCACTCCGCTGGCGAGGTATAAGAGGGTTACAGAGAAAGAACATAACACCAAACTTGACAATGGTTCGAATCTGAAGAAAAAATTTATACAAAGTTGCAAGAAATCCCACTATAGCGGCTACATTTGGTACAATTTGGAGTGAGTCTACATCAGGCTCATATCAGCATGCTTGAGATGTATCAGAGCAAGTAAAAAACTATCTACACTTTTCGTCTTACATTTATTTACAAGGAGGATGGAGGAGGGGTTCAACATATAAAGTACATAATTTCTCTACATAGTTATCTCCCTTTTTAATGTACTTGGTCCATTGGCCCTCAAACATATGTATTCCTTTCAAGAAGACGGTTTTCTCTTAGACACAAACGCCCTTCAACGATGTTCAAACAAGACACTACCTTATCGGTGGTAACTCATAAAGTCACCAGAACCATCTCTCAGGCTTGCCGAATATTTGTCAGCTGTGGTGGAAGTTGATGGGCATCCTTCTCCATCTTCGTGCGTCACATTTATCCGGCCACTTTTAAACTTCTACCGACGAAGAAACACTTTTATGTGATAAAGTGTTGTTCACGTATTGTAATAGAAGGCTATGATGAATTGCAGCCCCTTCACGTCATCCGAACAGAGAAATCAAATCACTATTCGTTGTTTCTCCTTAGCGCAAACTGCTAGTGGAGGGGGAAAATTTATACTGTAATAGCCAGAAGCAAATGACGTGTTCAGAAGCAAAATTCGTACACGTGTCCGCAGTTGTAGTACTCCTAAGCATGCATCTGCAGAAGGCAGTATGACTACCTTGAGGCTGTGTTTTGGTGAAAGTGCACATAATTGTTGATTCGCCCTATTTCAATTAATACGACTACTCATAAATGTTCCACTTCCTTGAATTTTATTCTTCTACCTTGGTTATTTAATATTTCATCGTAATTTCTAGTGAATAGTACAGAGGTTGCTTAGATTTGAATTTGCATGTAATTTGTATCGAAATTGGCTAGAGGTATGTATTTGTTAGCTTCGAGGGACAATAGGAGAGAATGAAGTACTCTTAACGTGAATAAAGCTTTTTAAAAGTATTAAAGAGGTTTGAGGAATACCTTCGGTTCTCATCCTAAATGAATGGAAAATCCCAATCTACACTTCCTCGCGGTAGAAAGCGGCAACGTCTTAGGCTTCTAACGTAGATGGCGACAGACTGACTCCAGCCATAAGGAGTCAACTTTGACCAGGTGCCAATGGCCTCCTCGGAAGACGAATGAGCAGGAGGTAGAGGTCATGACATCTTGTCCTTAGGAGAAACTGTCCTAAAAGCTAGATGAATCACAAAGTGGTCAACGGCGTGGAGATGTAGAAAGAAAATGGAGATGCTACTGCATTATATTTTTTTTCCCAGGAGGGACGAAGAATGAGACATTCCGGAGGTAAAACAGTCCATAATAAAATAGTCCCCCGTTCGGATCTCCTGATGAGGACTACTCTGGGAAGAATCATCAGAAGAGAAAATGATAACAATAACTTTTATTTCAGCACAGGAACCTGGAACTTTACGACGTGCATGTAAACTTGAAAATTTAATGTTGAAATTGATACAGGTAAAGTGAACATAGTGGGTTTAAGTGAAGTGAGATGGTCAGGAGAAGGTAAGATAGTATGGATAAATTACACAGGTGCATTAATGCTGAGAATGTTGTCGCGATAGGATTGAGGAGCAAACTAGCAAGTATCAATAGGGTAATCAAAGTGGATTGCTGCTGTTACGACTTGATGTTTGTTAAGTTAAGTGCAAAACCGATGGATATTGTGTTAATACAAATGTATATGCCAACAACCGACAATGATAAAAATGAAGTAGAAGTGATATATGATGAGATTAGTGGCATATTGCATTAGAAGCGAGGGAGTAAGGTCAATGCCATAATAGTGGAGTACTTCAACAGTATAGCAGAAGAAGGAGCTACAAATAAGGTGGTGGGATTGTTTGAACTAGCTAGAAGAAACGCACAGGCCAAGTACTTATCGACTTCTGTAGGAAACATTAAATGGTGGTGGTGAATACGTTCGTGGTTTAAGAAAAGAAAAAATAAGCTGTATACATGGAAATATTCTGTAGATAAGAAAAGTTTACAAATCGATTACATTCTTGTTAAGAAACGTTTCAGAAGTAGTGTACGAGAAGTGAAGACACTGCCGAGAGCGAACATTGATTCGAATTGCAACCTCCTAGTGGCGGAAGTACACACACAATCTCTTGTTAAAATCAATCAAGAAAAATGCGGGGAGAAATTTAAAAGAAAAAAAACTTAGAGCGATACAAAATAGACAGTAATGTGAAAAATATAGATTGAAAAAAATGTGTGTAATGGGCAATATGGTACGCACTGGAGACGACGACATACCAGCAGATTTGCTCAAGAGATTACATGACAGTGCAATGAAAGCACTGACTTCACTTATTAACAAAATTTACCTGAGTGGAGAATGTTACTCGACTTTCACGATGTTACAATGGTTGTATTACCTCCCCCCCCCCCCAAAAAAAAAACAAGAAAATAAGTACAGCGATCAAAGAATCATTAGCCTTATATCCCACACTAGAAAGACTATTGCGCGTATACTAAATAGAGAGCTGTAAAGTAAGATAGAAGTGTTGGAGGAAGATCAATTTGGTTTCTGGGGGTTTTGTTCTGTTTAAAGAGTTGACCATATAAGAGTGCGAAATTCTGGGAATACAGAAGTAATTACCCTTTATTTAATAATTTTGGAAGAAAATTCCTCCTACAAATAACCTGAAAGAGGTGAATAAAGTTACACGATTGATAGGAGTTTACATATTATTTGCAACAATTCACAGGTAATTACCATATATTTCATAAGCAATTAATAGGTGAGCTAGTGGTTAGTGGCATCTTTAATCTTTCATACGAGTAGCTTGATAATTTTAGATTTTCAAATATGTGAACTGTCTATGTTAAAACCTTCCAATCTGTAGAGTGTTCCTTCTTCTTTCACTCTTCTGTCTTCCCTCCCCACTTCGACAATTATGATTTCGCACCACGAACGAAACCTCTCCAAGGGACCAAGTTTCCAGATATTCTGTTCTTGTTACGTCTTGTACGGCGGTCCATCGCCGAGATCAACACAGACAGCCTTACCAACACAGCATACGACTGCTATCACGAATTTGGGAAACAGGTCAGGACAACACAGGAGATTATATCGAACGACTGTAACGTGATTGTATTAATAACAAGTATACAAACTATTAAATACTTTGTCAGCAATATTGCCCGAACGGGGAGACCAATTTTCGAAAGAGACTAAATTCTTTGAAATGCTGTGATTAAGGTAAGTAAATGATAATGGAAGAATCGGTGGAATGAAAATGTGAAAGGAAACGGGAGTACCCGAGAAAACTCATAAACTCGGTGTTGTCCCCCGTAAATCGAACCAGGAACCCCACCACAAGAGGTAAGCATTCTACCACTGAGCCACCGTGCCCCCGCACCTGCAATAATCAAAAAGTTTATTACAAACCGGAAATTACGGGACATAGATATGAAATACATTGAGAAGTTTGCTGTCGATAATGAGGTTATGTAATATGCGTGAAGTGTTATTGTTTTACGAGAAGTATTATCAAAATGTGTTCGCATGTGTGACTTCGCTTATTTGTCAGTCTTTTGCTACCTCCTTCCTCTTAAGAAAATCCTATAAACGTTTCTGGTTGCTTATACGTTATTTATAGCGTTCATACAGTTCTAGCAAGTTTTTTCATACTTAATTTGTAAGTAATCACATTAATTGCCCTCAAATATAGTATACATCTCATTAGAAGTTTGTTCATATTTCATAAATAAATGTTTCAGTAATATAAGTGTAGAATGAGATGATTTTCAACGAACTTAAAAAGTTCGTTACTCAATTCACTATGTTTATGTGTGTGTGTGTGTTATTTGCGATTTTTTTTTTAAATTTTGAGCCCACCATTCGATAGAGCATCAAAAATTATATGGAATAAGTGATGGAAAGTTTCGCGTTACTCTTACCGTTCCCGACATATTGGCCAAAACAGTTCCGATTTCGGGAGATTTAAAAGCCATGTCTCGGGAACCGTAAGTCATATAAAAGATTATATTGGTGTTGATCAATACCTAAGAGAATGGTGAACATTGTGGTACCAAATATTAACCGGTGGCCACTGGCTAACTGGCCACCGTTTTCCAGATATTGGCCACAACGGATTTCGGGAGATTTAACAAGCCATACCTCGGGAACCATAAGTCATAGAGAGATGATATTGTGCGATTTTTTCAATTTTGAGCTATTCATTTTGAGTATGTGTCTTCGTAAAACAACATTTCGCACAACGTCTTAACAGAACTCTTAAACAAAATATGTGGAAAATTATTAGTAGCTTACTCAAGGTAATTATAAGTGGTTTCTATATTACAAGAATTGTTTAATGAGTATAGTAATAAAGTACATAGAACAATTTTTTGTTCAGCGGTGGCTCAGTAGTGGAGCGTTCGTATCTGGTGCATGGTGTCCTTGGTTCGTTCCAGCTCGTTCCAAGTGAGCTTTGTGGTGGGCAAATACCGTTTAGTTGGGTTTTCTCGAGATTCTCCCGTTTCCTCTCACATTCTTCATTCCACCATCTCATTCATTTCTAATCACCACCGTCCACTTTAGCCTAGCCGGCATAACTATGGGACCTAAAACAAAGATTTCATTTCATTTTTTCGTGCAACAATTGATAGAAGTTAATAAGAAAATTTTTTTTTTTTTACATTCGTTCTGGCAATGCTCTTGGAGCAGTCTCAATGGGTTACTTTTTATTTTTAATATGAGCAAGAAAGTTTAGCACCGTATCCCATATATATTCTAAAGTAAATATTTATCAGAGTGGTTTCTTACAGTTCATGTGACATAAAGTAGGGCCTGAACAGAAAAAAAGTTTAAATTAAACAGGTCATTTAAAGGGTAATTACGAAGGCAGAAGAAAAAACATCGTAAACATTAGAGGTAATGCGTTTGCGAGAAACAACCGTTTTGAGAAGCAAGCGGAGAGATGTATATGTCAATGGCTAGTTAAAACAGTCCCAGCATGAAAGCGACCGCGGCAGTTACACAAAAACCGCAACCAGCAAAGCACATCCTGTGACGGCCAACCCTCGCCAATTTAGCTGTCGTCGGCGTCTGATTCAGCTGTCTGGTGTTAGTAAACACAATGGTCAACGAACAAACACATATTAAGTTTTTTTTTTTTTTTTTTAACGAGGAAAAAGGTATCACAGATGTTATTAGTAGGAGTGTAAATCAAAAAGGAACATTTTTATTCGCTTTTTGTTTACGTGTCACAGAGCATAAAATGTAAATTAAATAGTATTGATTTTAACATCTTACGCCTTTCTTTTAAAGTTTAACGTGTCACGATTATATTTTAAGGGTTAGGGAGACGATGATGATGATAATAAGCGAAACAGTGGAGAACCTCGAGGAAATCCACACACATGACATTTGCCTACAATAAAACTCACTTGGCTCGCCATGGGATTGAACTAGGGATCCTAAGTATCAGGAATAAGGATTATAGGGTAAAGGCACCGAATATGGAATACTTTTTGTTTCTTCTTCATTTCTCAGAAATGTGTATTCCAGAATAAAAATATTATACATCATAATACTTGTGGTACCTTTGCAAAACAAAATACAAGTATGAAAGTGTGTTCCACGTTATTGATTTTTTACAATATTACAAAATTGAAAGAAACTCAATTTCCCATATTAGGCACACCCCGCTCCTAATATGGAACACTACCTGTTCTTAAAATGGAATACTAGAACAAATGTATGTGTCTACCTACAATACGACATTTAGACAACTCGAGCATGAGCGATGCATTCGAGCAATTTATTTGTTTATTTAAGGAATAAATTTACTTAGATATTAGTTTAAGGAAAGAAGCATATGAAGTGTTCAAGCGTCGAACTCCGAAATCACATAGGCCCTTAATATAAGTCTATGAATTGACAAGGACTCGGCCGGCCTCCAGAAAAGTACCATCTCTTCATACGCCTGATGGGACTGAGGAAAATAAGGGAAAACCTCACTCAGAATAGGCGGTCTGAGCAGTGATCGTGCCCATGCTCGAATTATCCAAATGTCGCGTTGTAGGCATTGCGGCCTATAGGTCTATAAAACAAGTAAACAAAAATTACATAACATTCTTAAGATAATTAAAACATAAAACAGCAGAAATACCAGAATTCTACGTTGTACAAAGATAATTATCGAACTTGACTGGACTTATTCATTATTAGGCCTATGTCTGCAAAATGCTTGTAAAACGGAATATTCGGGGAAGCAAACTACGCGCGACAAATAAAGTATACAAAAATGCCCTATATAAAGAAAAAGTTCAAACATACTGGATTAATGTCTTTCAAGGCGTCCAAATTTTTAATTCCAGTTTTGCTTTGCAAAACACTGGCCACAAACATATTTTTCTCCATCTTTCATGGGATACGTTTCGTGGAACCATCTTTTACAAAGTGTTCACTTTAACCAACTTCCCTACCCTGCACTAAGCGATCATAATTTACCACAATATCCACATTCCTCATCATCGTCATCAGCAGTAGGATCACTTAAACTATCACGATCTTCGTTCAAATCACTCACTGACTCTTCAGATTAACTTTCTAACTTGTAGCCACTTGATGTCCTTTTCTTTGGCTGTTTCGATTGGATTTTTTTGGAAGGGGCTTGGAAAGTTAAATATTTTTTTAACTACTTGCAGTGATGAGGTAAAGGCCCGTTGTGATGAGGTAGAGGCAGCTTCTAAATCCTTTTTGTGTAGAGTGCTCGTAACTACTTTAGCATCACCTGGCTTTCGACCAAATGTGTTGCAATGCTGTGAATGTAGTTGTGGAACTACAATGCTGCAATGCTGTGGTAGCGGACACAATACTTCAATCGGTACTGTCGTGCTGTTCTCTTCACTTTGCACTGTAGTACACGGTATTTGGGACATTCAAACTAATAAATAATCTGTGCAAATTTCATTCAAATCAGTTCACGCATTCAGGAGTTATCGCGAGACACACAGACAGACAACATAAATGCCAAACGTCTCGACTAGGATACGTTCGCTGACGCTCGGTCTAAAATAATATGTCAGGCCTGTCAGTCCGCGTCACTCGATTTGGCGTATGGAGTTAACCAATAAGCTCGCAGTGCGCTGATTCCAAACCTTCAGTAAGAAATTTAATCTTCCGTAGTTGATTTTTTCATATTTATGGTCATTTACGAATGATTAGAAACCTCACTGAAGGTTTGCCAACAGCGCACTGCAAGTGTATTGGTTGACGCCATACGCCAATTCGAGTGACGCGGACTATAACATAACTTACAATTCAGTTATTCTTCTTCACTTCTAGTTCACATACGCATGAACCTATTTAGGAATATTCCATATTAGGATCCTACTAGTATTCCATATTAGGGAAATTGCTATTTTGGATAATTCTCTTCCTACACGCGTTTACGTCATTCTCAGTGTGCTGAATCTTTATGTCCTTATGGTACACTATATATGTAATCTAAACATCACAAACTCGAAGATAATACATGCCTTTTTGCGTACATTCAGAGCTTGGAAGTGTACGTCCGAAAAACTCAAGTTCTTCAAAAAAATATTCTGCAACAAAAGAAAATGTTTTGTTATCGTTCGGCAGCAAACCACTCATGCGCAGACTGAGGGTGTCACTGTGTACAAGTTTAAGTAAAGTCTTCTCGGCGGCAGCACATAGTAGACGAAATAGTCTGGTATTTCATATTAAGAACGTATTCCATATATAGCGCACCCACCCTACTACTGAGCCACAAAAAATCACGTGTTCTATAGGATGTGCCTTCCAAACTAATGTTATATCTCCTCCTAGTAGAGCTCTTTTGTGGTTATATTAGCGTACAAGTCTTTGGTTCGATTCCCGATGGAAACTGAGATAATTCCGATTCTACGTTCAGCTGTATATCCACTCTCATATAGCTTATCGGTGCTGAAAGGGATGCTAAAATCCAACCAACCTTACAGCGCATGCGTTTGCAGCATGGGATCGCATGTTCGGTTCACACTTGCAGAGGATCGAATCCCACTTTAAACAATAGATATAGCTCGTTCTATATAGTTTCTCTCAACACATAAAGCGTAAATCCAAATAAACACATCAAAACCAATACAGAATTAGCTCAACGTCATACAGTTTTGTTCTTTGAACTATTAGTAATATGGTTCATTAGATGAATGATAGTTTCACGGGAGAGAATTAGTGAAATGAATTGAGTGGAAAAAGCATGAAAACTCAGACACAATATTGAATACCCAAAACTCACGTTGTTTGGCATCAAATCATAGACATTTTGCGCGATTGACTGTTTTGCCACTAAGACACCGTTATCTTTTATTTTAGTATTTCATCATATGTATTACTTGTATTACGTATGATTGTCATTTCATTTAAGGGGGAGGGGGCACGGGGGCTCAGTGGTAGAGTGCTTATCTCTGGTCCCTAGTGGAGTGCGTGGGCCAAGTAAATTTGTGGTGGACAACATTATGCTCGTGGGTTTTCTCGGGGCACTCCCGTTCCTCCCACTTTCTCATTCCACAAATTCTTCCAACATTCACTTGCTTTAATTGTCGTCTCCCTTAGCCTAACAGGCGTAACAGTGGGAAGTTAAACTCAAAGATTTCATTTGATTTACATTTCATTTACAAACATAAGATATAAAGATGGCATTAAGAAGAGTCTAGCCTCTACCAGACTTAAAAATTACAAAAATAAAACAAGCGAGTTTGGTTTTGCATTGTAAACCTGTGGTAAACTTCCAAACTAAAATGGTTCAACATTCTAAGAAAGAATAACAGATTTATCAGTTTCAATTAATATTTTTGTACCAAAAACGAAAAATGGAAGAGAAAAATAAAGAAAATAAATGAAAAAGAATAAAGAAGAACAATTTTCAAGTACTGGAAACTATATTTATCTTTCCATATAACCCCTTCTCCAGCTATACATTTATCCCAGTGTTTAATTAATGCCTAAACGGATTTGGTACGAAAAGATTTGTCAGTATTTATCAACTATCTGGAAATGTTAAGCTCGGAGAAATTTTATTAGCGGTCCGAACAGATGGACTTTCAATTCAGTCCAGATGTTAACCCTTCTATGCAGATCAAAGCTGTTTTGGAATCCAACGTTCACTCACTATTCCGACAGAAAATATATATGAATTACTTTCTTTTCTGTTTCTAACAAACAGCAATTCGTTAGCATCCAGCACGCAACTTCAGGCTATGCCATATGCAACGATTGTCAATGGTAAGCTGCTCCGAATTTAAGACACAATGGCAGAGGACAAAATGGCAGGTTACATAATGGCAGGAAATAAAGGCAGGAGGACAAAATAGCAGCGGACGGAATAGCAGGAGGACAAAATGGCAGCGTACGAAATGGCAGAAGGACAGAATGGCAGAAAGTTAATTTGGCAAAAATTATAGATAACTCCTAGAGCCCGTATTTTTAGGTTTCACCTATTGTGTTTGTTAGTAGGTAACGGTTCTCGATTTAGTCATTTCTGCCTCGAATCCAAAGCATGTAAATACGGCTAAATTGAACCAAGGGCGTAAAAGAGGGTAAATGTCAGTTATCCGGCCTCCCTACACTTTTGCTCCCCCCTAAAAGTTTCATGGTAGGCTTGCAAACGAACTATAATATGGTTGGATCGTGACCCTGTAACTTCAGCCGGAACCCCCTACATTTTTGGGCTGGCTACCGGCCTGATACCTGGTCGTTAACATCTTATAACACATATACTAGAACACAATATGAAAACATTCTGCAGTTGTACGAATGACTAATAATTACATCCGCGTTAATTTTATATAACAAAATATATCGTAATATAGACTATAAACATGCTTTGCAGTCGTAAGAATGACTAGTTACTTACAGTGTCGTGAACATCCTATAACACATATCCTAGAATATGCTATAAATACATTCAGTAGTCTTAAGAAAAGAATGGCTAATTATTTACACCGTCGTTAATTTTATATAATAAAATATACCGTAAAATAGACTTCTGTACAAAAACAATTTGCAGTCATAAGAATGACTAGCTACTTACATTGTCGTTAATTTCAAATTGTGAACAATTTCTCGCAAGAATTCCTCAAGAGATCTTTTGTTTGTGTTATAATCCACACATAGTTTCCTCAGTCTATGCTGCAGATCAACATAAACCTTTTTAGTTTTCTTGATGGAGTATTGTCCTCTTTCGCACTGGGAAATGGTAGAATGAACGGTGGAATTCTCTTTATGTAAGATTTGTATGAGTTTCCATACCGTTGTGTGGTTGTGTCAGCTGGTTTTATATCCTCCTTCACCAGAAACATGATTATCATATGCTGTTCCGTTGCTATTTCCCGGAAGGAGGATACATTCTGTAAGAGTAGGGGGAATGGGGGCATGTTTGAAATGGGGGCATGTATGAAATCGGGGCTGGCCATAGATATGTTAGCGTAGAAGACAGTAACTTCACTCACTTATATTGTGAAGCCCGGTAAATGGCAATGTTGCATTTTCATTTAACATTGGGTGTATAAAGAATGTACAGCTCAAACGGCTCGTCCGATTTAAAAAAAAAAAATACTTCACTTTAGGTACCCTAAAACTGGAAAAAGGGAGAGTCGTCGTCACAGCAACCACTGTTGCCATAACAACGAATCCTGTCACCGTTCGTCAATCTAAGACTGATTGAGGAAAAAGGGCAACAAATGTGATGCACAGAATAAGTCGTGAGTGGGAACCCTTCACCCCTGGTGGGGATGTTCATGAAGCTATCAGCTTATGCCTAATTATATTGGAATATAATTTCCATTTCTTAATTTCTTAATTTCGAACATACTAGGTTCGATCGAAAAGAGAAAACCTTTTATCGGACTTCTAAAGAAAATAAAATCAAATAAATACATGACCGTGTTTATTACATATAGAATTCCCAGTCACGACCCCCCTTTCAGTTTTATTAAAAATAGAAGAAGAAGATGAAGAAAGGAAGAGGAAGATAGAAGAGGAAAAAGGTAAAGTAAGAAGGTGATAAAGAGGAAACTGTTACTGGATATTTTGAGGAATATGGTAAAGGAAAGTGAATAATTATCTAATTGTGATCATTTCCAATAGCTATTGGGTGAATGTCTGGTATTAGGGTGATCAAAGGTAGACACATGTTAACTCATACATCCCCGATCTAGATCCATTTGACCCCAACTACCGAATTATCCCAATATAGCTCGGAGATAGATGAGAAAGTTTAATTTTACCGTTTATTCAATATTTCCAGAAGTTTTAGACTAATATTCAATATTTGAAAAATGAACGACGAAGTTGATGGCATGTTAGAAACGACCACAGAAAAAAAAAAAATCAGAATATCACATATTTGTCGAAGATTTTGACTTTCACAGTTCTCTCATGATGATCATTCGTTCAGGCTACTTCAGTCCTTTTTACTTCCTTCATAGAGCCAACTTAAGTTAGTATTAACATTCAATGAGTTTAATTGATAACTACCATTAATTATAATAAATCACACATATATGTCAAAATAATGGATGCACTTAATACTAAACCTACATTTCACTCACACACCCATTCATACAGGACAATGTATACTTCGGGTTGTATTTGGTTGAATTAAACTAACCTAACTACAATGCTATAGACATTTATTACATTTCAATAGAAGAAGATTTAGTTTGACATAACAAAAAAAAATTTAATACATGAAAAGAATGTTTCATAAACATGCACAGAAATTCGCTACTTGCAACAAGATCAAATAACACATTTCCCTTTTATATATATATATTAAAAGTTGAATTACATGAAAAAGAATTAAACCAAAGACGAAACAAGAAAAAAGAAGAAGAAAAAAACTTCAAGGGTCAAGATATATTTAAAATTCAGTGCAATGAATACATATCGTTGCAGGCAAAAGAGAAAAAATAATTGGTTAATCATTCAAAAAAAAAAAACACTTTAGTAATATTTTATTGAGTCTTTGTCTCAATAGGAGACATATCGACAGTTTTATGAGTCTTCGTTTTTACGTCGATAATAGCTCCTCTTTTTTTTTTCTTTTAACTCTCTTTAGGCACTGTGGTTTGTGTCCATGAGAGTATTCAATTGGTTTTGTTTTAACTATAGACAACTAATTGCTTCATATCACATATATGTTTATATTTTTCATTTTGTCACTCGACGCACTTGATCTAAAATTTCAAAGTTTGTTAATATTAAAGAAAAATTATCAAATCCAGTCACAGATATAGGGAACATATTTCCATATTCCGGTATTCACATTAACTTATTAAACAGATTTCAGTTCGTTGAATTTAAGATCACTAATTTTTTTCCTAGTATAGATCTTGTAGTCAAAAGATTCTAAATATTGAATAGTTTGGTTTCCAATCGTAGGGGAAGGATTTGTTTCATGGTTTACTAATGGAAAGATTCGTTGGAGGGGCGCACTGTTTCGTAGGTTGCTAGTTTCACTCGCAAAGTAAATTTGGGTAAGGATTAGGGTTATTCTTATTTATCTTACGACCCGCTACTTGTTTTATTCACATGCAGTAGTTAACATTATATTCCACTTTAATAGTTACAAAAATTAATAACAACTCAACAAAAAGTAATTTATGACAATTTACGCGGGAATACTATATATCACAAATAGTTAGTTAATACCGGGTGTCTAAAATCTATGGCAACCTAACAAGACCAGGGTAAATATCGAGCCCATTACATACATACTCGTATATATATATATATGTATTCATATTAATCAATACAATAAATTTCACTTTAATATCTATCTTAATATTTCATCGACGTTTAAATTCTACATCACCGTTCATATTCGACAAGTATTCATATTTTATAAATATTTATATTTATTTGGCTTAAAGACAAAACAAAAACCCTGACTATCAACATTCACCTTTTTCCTTCATAAGGTTGCAACATTGTATTTCATATGAATAAACCCGATAATCAATAATCATTTTCAGTTTACTAAAGATCCGCGTATATATACAAAAAACAAAATAGCTGGTGTTATTTAATGAGTTGACATAAGAGGTGGAGAATGCAACAAATAGAGCAGGCACGTAACTTTTAACACTATGTAAGTACATATATCGATGTATATAAAAAAAATCAATGTTATTCGAAACTAGTGGGCCCAAACTATTAATACATACACACTATATGACCAATCAATAGAAATAAAAACCAGAAATCAGTAATCAATTGATATAAGTTGTATGATCGATGAATAACAAAGGTTTCTAGGAATCTAAAAGCATCGTTTACCTTCTCGTCAATTTCTCCCGTGGTGGATTGAATATAGCGAAAATGGTCCTGAGTTGTGCTGCAATACCTCCACGAATTGCATCCCTCGATGTCTCAGTTAGTACATACGATCGAAATAAGTGAAATGAATATTGTATGTTTTATGAGTTTCAGAAACCGGGGGGGGGGAGGTTGAAATTTTAAAAAAAAAATCTCGAAGTAATGAAGACAGAGAGAGATAGAGAAGAAGGAAGACGAAGAAATAGTGGCGCCAAAGACTTAAGTGGGAAATAACTAACGCTACAAAGACAGAAATCGAATTTCGCTCTCAACAAAATCCATAGCCAAAATATTCTTAACATGCCAAAAGGGTGGTCTACTCAAATACGTAGACTCAAGGAACGCCCTGCTGCCAAGGATGCAAGTTCTGTGTCCATCAGATCCCAATCCCACAAGTATTTGGTTGTAAGATTGAAATCCGATCCCCGTATCCGGCCCAAACCAGCAGGTTCCCGGAAATCGTCCGGAAGGTTAGAGAAGGCGCTAATTTAGAATTTCAAGAAAAAAAAATCATCCGACCTCTTGGAAACTAGAAGATTCCAGAATAGGGATGAAATTAGAGTAATAGCTAAGATATCCCTAACGAGAATTTGCCAAAATAAAAAAAAATTAAATAAACTGAATTTTGGATCGGTGACTTCTATTGCCAAATTTCACCGATAGCTACCCTACGCAGACACGCCACGGTCTGGGATGTCGTTAATTTCCCTCATCTAATTAAACTAAGAAAAGAAATGAAAATACTTAAAGGGACTAGGGGTCGACATCCGGGTACGCTATCCATGAATATTAATTTAGTAGCAGTTAATTTAATCGGATAGTCCGAACTGAGTTATATGAACACTGCACAATAAATAAATAAGGTAAGCAACAAAAAAAAAATCTCGGAGAGGCAATGAATGCTAAAGGTACAAATGACCGAAACCTGTACTTTTCGATGATCACAGGATATAGCAGTTGGTTTTCTTAATTATCATTTCTGTCAACCTTTAGAAGTAATTCCCACATGATGCTACTCTATCTATTGAAAGGCTTAAGATCTGGGGCTGTTGTTAGGAGGTACATAAATGCAAAGTAACACACAATTCCCAACTATAATTTACTATCCAAGTAGCAAACTCGGTTGGATGAATGCACTGGTGTGGAAGTCAAAACGCGAGAGATTTTTTTTTTTCTCTTTCTTTCTTCGTAAACATATTCATATTTTCACTATATAAAATTCACTAGGCCTATCCATTTAAATATAGGGGTCATCATTTCATTCATATTATATATCATATTATTAACATATCATTACATTCATTCATTATCTACTAATTTTCGCACGAAGTAATATTTTATAAACACCCTATTTCGTACATTTTACACGCAGGCCATACACATATTTACATTACGCAGTAATAAATATATATATATATAACTATCACAATCTATCACGCTCAAACCACCACACGATCACATTCATCGAACCACGTACTCTTTATTGCGAAGCACCCAAATTGTATTTACCTTGCAGGTTTTTTTTAAAAAAAAAAATCATACATGGATTTACGGAAAGTTAAATTGTCAACGATTAATCTATTTCTGATTTGTTGATAAAACTGAAGCAACAATGGAATTTTCTACAGCTACGGGAAAAGAGAATTTAATACTACATTTTTAAACAAACAGTAACAGCATATGGGCTTTACTTCTATTAAGAAAATAGGTGTTCTTTATTTCAGCGGATTATTCATTAACTACTGGACCTAGCAAGCTGAAATTTTCAGTACAGTAAGATCTCATGCTATTTTATACGAAGGTATACTCATCCGAACCGAAAACCATGTCCACGGGAAGTAATTTGAGAATAACTGTCCAAAATCAAACAATCTAAATCACTAAGTCATGCGATGTCGTACTGTCAACAAACAATTGACTACCGAAAACTGACGCTATAGCGCTGTAGTGGAGGCATAATTTACCGTGTACTGAAATGTATACTTGTACTCATTAATCAGAAATTTAATATTTACTCTGGTTTATTTATGTTAGCAAAATGGTACTAAATTAAAGCATATTTATACACTGTCCAAATCGAAAATTCACACACTCACACAAAACTACTAACTACATACACCACTGTTAGTACTATACATAAAGACAACTAACTAAACTAAACATGCACCATTTAGTTACATGCATGTTGACGAAAATAACCTAACACATTAAATTTAAAATACATTACTCCCTCGTCGATATATACAGTCGGCTCTATTTAATTTAAAGGGGGTCAAAAATGAGAAAAGTAACACTAGGTCTAATTGACCTGACCAATTGTTTACATAATGATTGCCAAAAATTGATGCCCTGGGGGCACCTTAACGAGGTTTATGGAGGGACCCTTCCCCTGAAAGGGGAAAAGGCCCTAAAACGAACAATAACTAACCCATTCCCCCGCTAGAACTGGTTCAATTTGGAAAAGGGGATAGGAGCCCTTTTAAGCTAACTTAAGCTGCCATTATGATTATTTACAGTACTATCAAACCTACTACATACATGCAATTACGAAATAAATAATGATAAATCACATTTACTGTATACACGACCAACATGCACTAATCAGGTCGTAATTTCCCTAATCCGTAACTGAGTTTTTTAAAAAGGTCAGACAATCACTCTCATAAACTGTCTATGCTTTGGCTTGGATGATGAGCAATATGGCGTCAGAAAAGCTGGTTCCTATTTCTGCTTTATTTTACAGTTCACTTGACGAAAAATGGAAGTTTGTCAGCTCCTAAATCATTGTCAGTCTTTAAATATTAAGTTACATTAAATGTTACCTTAGTTTTCCTTGAAAATTTGAGACCTTCCCGAAAAATATGTGGCAAGAAAATCACAAGCTGCTCCTACTAGTGTGTCTTCAATTATTCTGATAATATTGCGCCGAAAAAGCCAGAGGTAGGAGAATTCCTCCAATCAGAACGAAAACTTTAGCCGCGGAAATTACAAAGCAAATAGAAATTTGGCAAATCCAGATATAACCGGATCTGAAAGCGACTATGGACTAGTGAGAGGGGGTGAGGGAAAGATTAGGTACCTGGCCAAAATCTACATTGGTCTGAAATTAAGGAAATTTATATCCAATAACGGAACTATGTTTCGGTATGACGTCAGAATGGTAAACCTTGTAACTATTCAAGTTATATATCCGGAAATGGGATTTACACTTAATCAAAATATAAATAAATATATTATACAGTGGGAATATGGTTACTAACGAAACCTTTGGGTTCATTATATTTAATTCGAAGTAGAGAGAGTAAATAAATTGTGTAACTAAACCGAAATTGAATTTAAAAAAAATTACTAGGTACAGGGTGCGTAAAAAAAAAATTGCCATTACTTTCAACTGTAATGGTACATTACAACCCTATGTATATATATGGTTTCATCCAGGATTTTCTGAGGGGGGGGTGCACCAATAACTACCAGTACATTTGAATTGAATTGTATTTTTTAAATGTCTTTAGACACCTGTGGTGTGAATGAGGAAATGCTCTGGAGATGCTAAGTGTCTATTCTCGGTGAATCCTTTTCTTTCAACTGTTAGAAAATTGACTTAAACTATTGATTTTGCAAAACTTGTTTTGTTTTAAGCCCAAATGAAAACATAACAGCAGAAATTTTCGGAAAGTGTTGCACCCCCTAAATCAGGCCATATATATATATATATATATATATATATATATATATATATATATATATATATATATATATATATATATATATATATATATATATATATATATATATATATATATATATTGTATACCTTTCGGATCCTCGTCTGGAGACGAGAATTGCACTCAGAGAAAATCTACCAATTTGTCAAATAGTTGCATTGATTGTTTCCAAATGGAAGTTCAAATCAACAGACGTTGACACTAACGCCATCTATTAGTGTAACAATCGATATAACTGCTGATTGATTCGTAGATCAATGCTAATGTTTCCAAGTTAATCTACCACCTTGTCACATAGTGAAATTTTATTCCCTATGGCGAATGAAGGGTGCCATTATATAGGATTTTCGTTTTATTTTAACCCTGAATATATATATATATATATATATATATATATATATATATATATATATATATATATATATATATATATGTGTGTGTGTGTGTGTGTGTGTGTGTGTTTATATGTATGCATGTAAAGGCACGTAGACGAAATCTTCTAGTTAACCATGTATTTTTTCATATATAATAGAGCTTAGATAAATCAAAAGTATGTTGCAGTAGACCACAAACTACCAAATATTAATGGCAACGAATGACATACTATTTAGCGCCATGAAAATTCTTGTCTCTTAAGTTTAGACGTTCAAACTACATTAATTTCAGGAAACTTCTGTTGTACCAAATGACTTGATGTATTATCGTTTTGTATTAGACATAGACAGTGAGCATCTAAATTTATCCTGTGGTTGAAAAACTTTTCGTCTTAAACATGAGGGGAGGGAGTGGGAAGAATTGTGTGAAGAGTGGAGAAGATTGACGAGCAAGTTAGCAAAATTTCTCTTTCAGGATGTCCAGTCTGTGAGTGCTTTGCGATGAGTTTATTACTCCAATTAATCACACCTTTCAGGCCACACACGTGTTTGTTGCTGTTCATAGGAATTCTAGTCCTAAAGGCAAATAACTCAAACGTCAGAGCATGCAGTATGACGTCAGCACACTCTATCACCAACAGAGAAAACACAATTCTCCCCCCTCCAAAAAAGAAAGAAAAAGAAAACTTTTGTAGCTTGGACTTTTAAATATTATATTCGGAAACACTTTTTTTAAAAAAAGTTATCGTTATTCAGAAAAATAAAAGAGTTTGCTTAAGGAAAAGAAAAAAAGCACTGAAAAACATTCGTGTGCGTGTATGTTTTGTGTTCTTATACAACAGCTAGGTTATTAAGGACGGGACCTTACTATTAACATGAGCTCCAAACCATGGGGCGCATTGGATCAGTGTTTGACCCATCACTTCTGATGCAAGAATGTGCCTGCTTCGATCCCTGTGACTAGTTAACAATATCGTGTCGAATGAGTTTTCTCGAGGTTTCCCCGCTTTCTCCCATATTCTCATTCCACACATAATTACATAATCATTCATTACAAACAATCATCCGTGTATTTTAGCTTCAATATCATAATAAAGGGACGTTGAATTAAAATATTAATACATCACAGATGGTGGGTGCATACCATAATGCGTGTTCGACCCCTCACAGTATTTTCTATATGCTGTCTCTCACTACACTATTTCGCCTTAAAGAGACCATGCCACTGGCTTTAGTTACTATAAAATGTATTAACGTATCAATGTTACAATATACCTTCTTATATGAGCTTAGTAATAAGTAGTACGCACGGAATTGGCTATAGTCTTATAACTTTAGTACAATAAGGAAAATACAACGTGAGCATAAAGTCCTGACTGATTATAAAAATTTGTTACGGAATAACCGTTGGATAGAATAATGTAAATTCTGGTCCGTTACATAGGTTAGTATTACAAGTTTTTTTAAAGACTAATAGATGGCTCTAATGCTACCCAAGAGTGACGCAGTACGTTACTTGGCGCGCGCGGGTTAGTTGGCGAAATGGCATCGAAGCAGGAGAAAGCGCAGTGCGTGCTCTGGTATCACGCAATAAATCGCCCATCAGTAATATAAGTAACGTAAGTGGTCTTAAAAAAAAGACTTGTAATACTAACCTGTGACTGACCAGTATTTACATTATTATGTCAAACGGTTCTTCTGTAATAAATTTTTGTTATCAGGGCAAGACTTTATGCTCACCCTGTATAATTACCTTAGTAAAAATATTTTCTGTGAGAAGAAAGAAAGAAAAACAAAGAACGAAAGTATACAGAGTAATTCTTAAATTAATTGATCATATTTTGTAAAATGAATTTCTTACGGCGAAAGTATGAAAAACTGCTAGATTATATGCAATAGATTTCGTCATGGTTACAGATATACAGGTTGGGCAAAAATGTTCGTTACAACGTAAAGCATTACGAGTCAATGTTTTTTTTTTTTTTTTTTTAATCTTTATTAATAATGTTATCTTTGTTATGTTATTATTCCTGTTCTAGTGTAACTTTTGCGTTATTCTCCTGACGTTTCTTCCTCCAGTCCTACCGCTGTTAACGTGACATTAGCTCAACGGAAACAAGACCTTAATAATAATAATAATAATAATAATAATAATAATAATAATAATAATAATAATTATTATTATTATTATTATTATTATTATTATTATTATTATTATTATTATTATTATTATTATTAAACTAAAGTATGAACAATAAGACAACAAAATCAATAATAATATTAATCAAAACTAGCAAACTCGCTCGTTCTGCACAAGCACAGGATACTATTGTTGTCTGAATGATTGAATCTGATACGAAATTAAAAATATTTATGGCTAGCAAAGTATTTATGGCTAAACTACCTTTCGTGCATTTTTTCCGAACAAATGAGTTATGCAATATTGTGCGGTTATATTATGGCATATTTATTTATTAAATTTGAATTAAATCGAGTGAGTCGTTTTTGAGAAAATTATCCTAAAGAGAACTTACCCCCAAGAATGAAATTCTCCATCTCGATTTTTCTCAGAGAAATGACTTATACCACATAATTGGACTGCTTTTGAGAAAATGATTTATAACATATGAAGAAAATCGTTAGTGCCGTTTTTGAGAAAATCACAGTTCTTTTATTTTTACCCTTAAGTAGCGTAAACTACCCATACTTTTCGGAGTAGAAAGACAATTCAAACCTCCTCTTCTGGAGGATCACATAAAAACCTTAAATTTAAATTTTTGTTGTGACACGTTGAACGATATAGCCTCTAGGTGAGTGTAGACCAGGACGAACGGGCGTACAGACGGACATATGTCAAAGATTTACTTTTTCGGTATCTATGGGCCATGAAACGTGTAAATATGTTGAAATATCAAATTCGATTTTTTTCACAATCAGCAAACTTTCTTCTCTATCGTCGCGCGAAAGTAAAAGAATACGTTGAAATACAATTATTACTCGCTGAGTCATAACATTTATTTATTTATTTATTGGCAGTGTCGGTGCCGGACACGCTGTATACATTTGCAATAATGTTGACAATTACTCATTTCTCTCTCAATACTCGACATAGCAGCTGGGGAGGGAGAAAGATTTTAATATG
Organism: Thermobia domestica; assembly: GCF_964235325.1. Lineage (NCBI taxonomy): Eukaryota > Metazoa > Arthropoda > Insecta > Zygentoma > Lepismatidae > Thermobia > Thermobia domestica. The sequence goes on from NC_137464.1 coordinate 187,262,536, forward strand.
ATTATTTGCTATAATTAAATTCTTGGTTGTACAGCGTTTCAACATTTCATTTCACTAATAACAATTAGTACCATAAACTGATTATTACCAGCATGCAGCATCTGATTTGCTATCACAGAAATTAATTTTACTATATAGTCTCACTACACTACCATTGCTCTGTTCTAATACAACATACATTTGAGCAACTAATTTACGTTTCCCTTAGGACAATGGAAACTGATAGAAATCCATCAACATTACTAAATTATGTTAATGTTATCATACATATGTAATGATTATTTCATAGCAAATATTTAATAACATATAACTGTGTTAATGGCATATTTAGATTTTCCGTAAATGAAAAAGAAGAATTTGCTAATGGTATGGCTTTAACTGTTAAGAGTATGAGTATCGCCATTAGAAGCAGTGTCTTCGCAGTGGGTGCGTCCTGGGGGTCCAGACCTTCCATCCGAGATCTCGAATTTTCTATAAATTTAGTCTAATTTTAGGGGTGATTTTACAAATTTTAATATAATTTATCCTCATATTGCATTTAGATTCCTGCGTACGTGCATTAGGAGAAAAACAACACAACAATAGATTCAATCTGTTAATTAACAGAATGGGTGTAATGAGGCGTGTATGGGAAATCTTTCAATTTAACGTCCCACATTAGGCTAAAGGAGTCGATGATTAAGGTAAGTGATTGATGATGGAAGAATTTGTAGAATGAACGTGTGGGAGGAAAGAGGAGTTGGCAAACCCGAGAAAACTCACAGGCACGATGTTGTCCGTTGACCGAGGACTTAGACGGAAATACATGAAGTATATCTACCTAACAGTTTTATAGTCCAGCATATAGTCACCTTTAGTTTATGGAAGAGCGATAGTATATCAGGCTAAGTATAGGCTGTGCAATGTTTCTAGAAAAGACCGAGAGTATACTTACAAAACAAATTAGCATTACATCACTGGTTAACAGTCTGTTTATTTATTTTTTACATACTCAATACATAAATAAACAATACTTTTCTAGCAGAATACAACTCCCAATTAACATTGGCAAATGAGTTTTCCTGATTTTCTCAAAAACTACGCATTAGAATTTAATCCCAAACATATCATTTTGTTAAGCGTGATGTATTCTATCGACTTATATATGTGTCAACTTTGGGCATACTTAAGTTAATCAGAAATTAGAGTTTAAAATTTAATGATAATAACTATTCCCCACGAAAGCGACTATCTTATCCCAAGAAATATTAATCCAAATATTAGTACTATATTCCGTTATTCGTGTTAAGAAGTTGCTCGCTATATTATCCTTCTCCCGTATATATTATCGGTGTCTTTGTTTTCGGATCAAATTTTATTTTTGTCACTTCAGAGGTCTATTTTCAAAAATCTTCAGGACCAGGCACGTAGCCAAGGGGTGGGTCCGGGGGGTCCGGACCCCCCCCCCCTTTGGATCCAGAAATTAAAAATTTTAAGGAAGAATGAAACAAAAAGAAACGAGAAAAAGATGAATGATCGTCAAAAATATAAAGCTACGCCAAGCGTTTGGTTACTCTTTCTTATGAGGAGCTTTCTGTGGAAGAAACGGAGGAGTCAAGTTAAAAATGAATATTATTGTAATGGAACATTCCGAATTCCATCATCTCCATGCTATTCCTATTGAACCGGTTGGATAAGATAGACTCTCAGGTAGAACTTAAGAAATACCCGGAATCACCAATAATATGAGCCATTTTGAATTTCGCGGCAACACTAATCCATTTTATAGGATGTCTTTACTCCCGAAAGAGATTTCGTTCCTATCCTTGACGGGATTAAACGAAGATAAGAAAAAGAAGAAGAAAGAAGACAAGTAGAATCGAGTTCGAATGACCTCGATAGACTATATCTTTTTCAACATTTTTTTTTTGTATTCTCTTACTCAAGATTTCTTCATAGTTTTTTATTAAAATAATTACTAACATATCCTCATTTTATTATCCTAACAAACCAATATGGATATGTTGCCAGTAAAATAGTTTAGATTGATTGATCTCCTGGTGTGTAATCACAATATTTCATGTCATCCCCCCCCCCATTACGAAATTCTGCTATACGAACGAATATATGTTGCCAGTAAAATAGTTTAAAATGATCGATGATAACCACAGTATTTCGTCCGAACCCCCCCTATTGCGAAATCCTGGCTACGTGCCTGTCAGGACATTGTCCTTTGTGCAAATTAATGACCAGTGCATGAGTTATATCGTCAAATTTCAAAACTCGTTAGATACTGGAAAACAAATTTTTCAGGATTAATAAAAACAAAACTGTCATTTTTCAACGACCAGAAGCAGAATACAGTATTGTTGCTTTGGCGAAAGTGAAACTGAAGGAAGAGCACACACACCCACAGGCACATAAGAAAGTTTTATATTTTACGTGTTACATTACACACACACACACACAAAAAAAAAAAAAAAAAATGGACAAAACGTTATTTGCAACAGTATTTTGGATAAAATAAGTTTCGTAAAGTATGGACAGGACATTACGTGTTTTGATTTTAATAATTTGTCGAATGCAAATTTTTACCAACATCTACGTTTTACTGAAAACAAACAAACAAAAAAAAACTTACTTCATTAAAATTATATGTAACGTGTACGATTACAGAGAAAGATTCTCAAATACAATTTTACGTGATAACATGGCATAAATGACTTTATAGGATACTTAAAACATGACAAGACCGAGAGAACTTTAAAGTTTATAATTAAGACCTATCTTAACTGTTGAGTAAATAACAGACAACTCTTCAGTTTCTTCAAAAGTACCTCCCACGTCAGGTTCATAATAGAAAACTCACTCAAATACCACTGTTCTTGAAACAGGTCTTTTAAAAATAACAAGTTTTCTTGTTAAGACCAATTTTCTCTATAGTGCTCTTGACAAGTGGTTGTTAATATCTTCAATTTTTTTCTGTTCTTCAGGAACATCTCTTTCACTTACAGTTGGTTCAATGACGTGCAATTTTCCCCCGTTTTATAATCATTTACCGAGGTATCAAGTAGACCTCGATTGGCTTTATTTTCATTATTAAGGACTTTCCCTGCTTCAGCTTTAGTTTACTCTGAAAGAACACACACATTAATAATTACCCGACTAAAGAACGTGTTCTTGTCTCAATTCTTTAAGCAGTAAGTTCTATCATTCCTGGTTGAAACTTTAATAAAACTGTTTGCCGTTACATGAACTACATTTAGCTGCTTCGACTTGCTACATCTTCTTTCCAGTTTTCATTCTGACCCATTTCATATTTTCCTTTACCAAACTTTGAAGCTTTTACTACATAAAGAGAATCTATATTCATTTACAGGATGTAAGCATAGGGGGCAAATGGAAGTCCAGCTCTTCAAATACAAATCGTCTAATAACTATTTTGTTGAACTTGTTTTCTACAGGAAACAAACAATTTTTAAAAGAGAATAATAAAAAAAATGTCCGTTCTTCGCATGGGAAGCATAAAGTTTAATGACTATTTTAATAAGTGTAAAACTTGAAATTTTAATATTATAAAAGTTGTCTCTTTAGAAACGGAATTTTTGAAGACACTTACTAATAGTCACTAACTTGTTACGATGAGTTTATATGCATATAGAATTTTACACCTGTAATTTGAACGAATCCTCATATTAGACATTTTCTGAATAACAAACGGAAAATTTTAATAATAGCAATTAGAAGCCAAACTTTTGAAAAAGCTGAGACAGATTTTTTTTTTATTAATTTCAATTAAAAGATTATATATATATATATATATATATATATATATATATATATATATATATATATATATATATATATATATATATATATATATTGGATTTCGTACCAACAACTTAAACAAATACTCACATTCTTTTTTTTAACTGTAAAAAGAATAGGCAATTTGAATATTTTCACTTAGAAATTGTGCCTTACTTCCATTAGAAGCGGAACGGTCGAAAACATCGAAACGTGTATTATCTTATTTTAAATTAAGAATTTAAATACTGTGTAGAAATATATATATATATATATATATATATATATATATATATATATATATATATATATATATATATATATATATATATATATATATATTGTCCACTATTATGAGCATTCAAATAAGGTTTGATTGAATTTTGTGTTGTACAATATGCAATACAAAATTGGAAGAAAACTGTTCTCGAAAATTGTGTACGTATGAATTGGTACCTTGTATTGGCTTGTTAAAAGTAATATGTTAAAGCTCTTAAGTTTTCAGAACAGATTAAAATAGAGTCAGAGCTGATGAACTGTTGTAGCTTCCTTAGATGGTGTTCTCTGGGCGATAATAGAAAAAGAATCTCTTCGATAGCTTAGCGAAGTTTAGTCGTCGTAGTACGCTAGATCAGTGCATAATTAACTTTTATCAGCTGGCTACTAAGCCTTAAAACGTACTAAGAAATTTACTTAGGGCAAAACAACATGTTTACAATATTCTATCTTAGTCGGGAAGATTATTTAAAGCGAATAGTCGAATTTCGTAATATATAAATTTACCCTTTTAAAAATGTAATTTCGAAAAATACTGAAACAAATGTTCAGTTAGTTTTAATCGGAAGCTCATAGGACGAAAAAATCCTTTTTTATAACTTGTTTCCATAGCAAAAAAGAAGTTTCGTGTCCAAATTTTATGTTTTTAGCTATAGTGGTATGGCCTTTATGTTGATACTCAAGTCACTTTTATAATAGTATAGATATGAAAGTTTAAAAAAAAACAATTGAAAATGATCCAAGACCATTTCTAGAACGAAATCAATTCTTCTTGTTAACTTTTAGAGAATTTATACCAATTGTTCTATGTACTTTATTATTACACTCATTAAACAATTCTTGTAATATATCTATACATTTATAATTTGCTTGAGTACTAAATTTCTTCCACATATTTTGTTCAACAGTTCTGTTAAAACGTCCTACGATTTTTTTTTCTTTACGAAGACACATATTCAAAATAAAGGGCTCAATATTGAAAAAAAACTGCAAAATGTTATCACCCTATGACTTACGGTTCCCGAGATATAGCTCCTTAAATTCCCCGAAATCCGAACTTTTCTTGGTCAAAATCTCGGGAACGGTATGAGTGACGTGAAAAATCCCATCACTTCTTTCATATAATTCTTGATGTTCTATCGAATGGAGGACTCAAAATTGAAAAAAAAATCGCAAATAACACACACAAACATAGAGAATTTAGTACCGAACTTGTACCGAAGTTCGAAGTTCGTTGAAAATCTAAACCTCATTAACACATCAAACAATTACGAACTTTGCAAATGAAATAGTTAGTGGCAAAGCCAGAAACACATTACGAAAGGCGCTAATAACTGCCATAACGAAGAAGGGCATTTGCAAACGTACACAAACTCATATACACATACATATACACTAAGCATTACGTGGCGTTACCAGCTGGAATGACGGGAACATGGTCAATTAAAATACTTCACGGGGACTTACAATAGAATGTTTTTGATATCATGTCTGATGAAGATGTTACATTCAGGAAACTGTTAGACAAGTATTATTAATATATATTTGATGCTTTGATCACTTTTGTTCTATTAATACCGTGGAATATCTTCAAAGCTATAACGAACATAAAGCTATAATATACATCCATTTTCTTTTCTATTGCTGTCTATTCGTACTCGCAGATGGTAAATTTTGATTCATATGATAATGGAAAAGAACTATAAAATATGGAGGATAGAGTACACAAAACTAATTTGCTGAGGTCTCCTATAGGATTACATTTAGAATTTATGGGAAGTACGAATTTTGTTGAACACTTATGGATAATGCTTGTTTTCATGATAAATTATATAACGTCGTCAAATGGATGATCACAATTGAAACATACTATATGAAAAAAGAATTCATTTTGGTATCACTGTAGGCCTACCCAAGAACGTAGAGCTTGATCCGAGCCATCCCTCTGCTTCCGCCACTGATTGATTAATCACCAACTTACTTAGTCTGATTCATGTAACTGGATGCACCCAGTTACTTTTTTTGTTATTATACTATTGAATAAAAGTTTTTGAGTGTGATCTTATTTCCTTCTTCAATATTTCATCCATTTTTACCATTTTCACTTATACATATCCTAAGGTGAAGTCAAACAAATGGACTTCCTAAAACAATGTTTATTTTATAAATAGTTTATTGGCATATTTCCTGCGACTTGTGATTCAAATTTTAAACAGTGTCAGAACTCGTCTTCCAACAGCAAATATAATAATAATAATAATAATAATAATAATAATAATAATAATAATAATAATAATAATAATAATAATAATAATATGTAGGGATGCATTCGAGTCGAGTCGAGTCGAGATTTAAGCCTGTCTCGACTCGTCTCGCGAAAATGTTGTCTCGACTCGTGTCTCGACTCGAAAATATGTTTCTGTCTCGACTCGACTCGAATTCGAGTCGAGACGTCTCGAAATTCGAGTCGAGACAAAATGTACGAGTTAAAATATACGCACACATCAGCCAGACCATCATGACTACCTACCTAATTGTCAGTATGTCGACTTTTGGCATGGATAAAAATGGCGACACGTCTTGGCATACACGCAATGATCCTTGATAGGTCGCTGGAGAGATCTGGCACCACATGTGCTCACTCAGGTCACCTAATTCCCGTAAATTCCGGGAAGGGGGGCGATGTGTTCTGACGTCACGTTCAATCACATCCCACAAGGGACATCACTCAAATGTACGGCTCCAATTTCAATGAAACTTTTTTTGCTGATAGAAGGCATGTATGCATCATTACTTGTGATGACAAATTTTTGCCATGGTGTATGTTTTCTATTTTTTTTAATAACTTTTAAGAGTTGTAATGTGGTTATTAGAGATTACTACAGAAGTCCCTTACTACCCTTTGTAAACGGAGAGTTAATGAAGAAAAGTGAAGAAAAACCATGTGGATACATATAAGTCCTGGGGGGAAGTCGTATGGTAGATATGACCTTGATGGCAGCCATCTTGAAATCCGCCATTTTGAATTAAGGTCAAGTTTTCAAAATGGGAATAGGGTAATATGATACATAATTTCGGGCTAGAATTTAATTAGAAAAATAATGGCGAGGTTAGTTTTAAGATACACCCATTTGGGGGAAAGTTACAGGCATATTAATTGTTTTTACTTACTGTGTGCGTAAGTCCCTTCTTACTTTCGTCTCAAGACCTGTAAATCGATCGCAACGGCAGAGCCCGGTTTCCCACTAGTGTTTAGAAATCTTTAAACTCACTTGAGGCAATATTTGTGGATTATTGTATTGTATTTTGCCTTTAATTAAATTTGAACCCACTTCACGATCTTGTGTAAAATATCACTAAAAGAGAATTTCTGTTTTTATGGAGAACGTAAGCGTAGCAATTATAAAAGGTGAGTAAGGTGCGTATGTATTTATAAGAAAGTTTATTTTACGAGTCTTTTGTTGTTCCGCCAACCTATTCTTTAGTTGTCTTTTTTTTTTCAAAATACTCATATCTCATAAATAAAAGAGCTATTATAAAATCTCTTACCACTATTCTTTAATACTTATAAAATTTTATTTATTGTAAAAGCACTGGCGAAATATTTCTTATCGCCCACTAAAATTATGGTGGAGCTCCTTCGTGGCTAACGGTTAGTATACTTGCCTTTGGCGTGGGAAACCTGGGCTTGATTCCCGGTGGGAGTTCATGTGGTTCGGATTCCACGTTAATCAGTAGGTCCACGTCTCACATAGCCTCGTTGCTGAACCGGACGTTAAACTCAGAATCAATTCAACTCAAAATTATGGTTTTGACTTTATTATGATGTCATTAGTTTAAACGCCCAACTGCCCAGTAATTATAAACATTGACTACATTATAAAATTGTAATTTGTGACGACTAAAATATCAGAAATTAAAGATTATTCTTTGGGTTTTGGAACATTTTGAAAAACGTGAAAAACTGGTACTGCACCGATACAACACACCTTTTGGATTTGTCATTGTGTAAAGTGATACAAACTAAAGAAGAATTACAACTTTATGAAATTGTATTAGGACTTATTATTTAGAAATAAACACCAAATAAGTGTAATAGTTCATATCCGTATCAAATACCAAGTTTATGATGAATCAACTACACAAAGTAGGATCCAAAAACGCTCATTGCAATTTGTTCCATCCTTCAGTCGAACCAGGAACTGAAACATAAAGAGTGACATTTTCTTTTTAAAGATACTTTGTCCAGCTAAGTATTGTGAAGGTTTATGTCAGTAGAAGGAATTGCATTCCATTATACAAGCGCAATTTCACAACTTTATGTACACATTACTAAATATCGAACACCCTTGTCCATATGATTAGCGTACGCGTCTTTGGAGCGGGAGACCTAGTTTCGATTTCCGATGGGAACTCCTATGGTTCTGAACCCACGTTAATTTGTAAGTTCACGTCTCATATAGCCTTGATGCTGAAAGGGACACTAAACTCTAATCTAATACTAAATACAAATATTTAAAGAAAAATGATGACGCACCAAGATGACGTGAATTTGGCTATCAAATCCATTTTGTGTTTTCAGTTATTTTCTAGTAGTATTTTTTCTAGGCATCCTTTCAAAAGACAGTGATGCAAATTTCGTAACTGCGAATTCCTGTTAGAAGCCATGAAATTATCCGATTAGATGCAAAATTTCCCGTCCACTAAAATAGATACCGTAAATTTACAATATCTAACAATAAATAATTTTGAAAGATATCGCTTTCGAGGGAAAAAATGAAGTGAAATCTTTGAGTTTTACGTCCCACGATTATGTCGGTTAGGCTAAAGGAGATTGGTGATGATGAGAAATTAGTGAAATCGTGGAATGAAGAAAGTGGAAGGAACGGAAGAACCCCGAGGAAACCCACGCACACGGTGTTTGTCCACCACAAAGTTGACTTGGTGCGAGCTGGGATCGAACCAGGGTCCCCAAGCACCAGAGGTGAACGATCTGCCACTGAGCCACCGCGGCCCCGCTTTAAAGGGGCCATGACGTATAGTTGAACTCATTCTCGTAGTATGAAAGGCAATATTTATAATTATGCATGATAAGATCACAAACAAAATTTAAAAATATTATGTGCACTTTCTTTTAACAAACATTATATTGTCTTTTATGGTGTGGAAGGGAATGTTATGTTCGAAAAAGAAGTCCTTAACACGATTCTTGTTGCTACACACTGCATGTTCCTAGCCACAGAAAAGATGCAGCGATAGGTAGGCTATTTTTCAATTGCTTTACATTAGCTTGATGTTTCAAGTCTTCTGTGTGTTTCTGAAGTTCACTTTTACCACAAAAGAGCTCAATATTAACATGTCTTACATAGCTTTGGTTCGATTCTCAACACGGACTGCAACTACCCGTTAAATTGTGCATCCGAAAGGCACTCTTTGTTAAACCTCGCTTATCACCGCTCATCTTAATAATATATATAACTTCACCGCGAAGCAAATGTTGTATTTCTCTCTTTCATCCTAACACAAAACAAAACTAGCCACAGCTGTGACACGAAGGAGCTATTTCGAAAAGAAACAAGCTGTGCTTCATAGAGATGTGTACCAAATGATAGAAGTATAAAGTATTGTTTTCTTTCCTATTTATTGATATCAGTTGGTGTTCTTAATGAGTTTACTCATTAGTTTAGAGAGAGTATATATGGAATTTGGACATATGTTGTACGTATTCTCCTGAGAAATTGATGAGACCAGAAAAATTATAAGGACAGATGGAATAGGTTTAAGCGCATCTACGTGACTTTATCAAATATTTATTTTCCATAATGGTACCACGCGGAAAACTTGGTATAGGCCTACTTTTATCTTTGCCTCCCTCTGTTAGCTGTTTCGTATCATATATATCGGATGGTTTTGATATTTCTTCTGATCATTAAAACAACAATGGTACCTGTGTGCGTGCAGAAATGCAAAAGCACAAGGTAACTTCCTATTTGTTTTGGAAACAACAAACCCATTTCACGTGTGCGAGAGAAATTGAGCACAGCGAGATCGGGTGTTTACTCACGGTCAGTTCGCAGCAGGAGTCCATGGTGAAAGATTTGGCTATCTCGAAAACACTCGCAAAACCTTACAAATACAAAAGACTGCGCTTCAAAGAAAGTTTAGACACAGATGTTTCAATTTTCTTTTAGCATCTTTCTTCAGCAAAAGAGTCGGTTCATTGTATTCGAAAAAGGGAAGGGAGAAAGGGTGAATTTATATTTTATGTGGGGGGTAACGTTGTAAGTAGTATAAACAATACATACCGCTTCCGACTCTGTACCGAAGCACTTCCTTTAGCGGTATATCACTAGATCTATCCTGACCCTCATCCCACCTCAAGTTGTAAAGTAGAAAGGGACAGAAGTATTCAACATGACTGCGCACTTGAGTTTCAGTTCACAATACTAAAACCAGTGAGCAGGTAAACAGTCTTTTGTAGGATCGTGTTTTACTTCTTGAATTTATTTTTGAACATTTCTGTGAATTCAACAACAGAACGCAGTATAAATACGGACTAGTTTTTACTCCAACCATTACTTTCGCTCCAACCCAGGGATGCCACATTTATGATTTCGTATAATACTAGATTTAGTGATTTTACTGTTGAACTAGTGATCTAGTACGTACTTTGGGTAAATAGGCACATTCTAGTGAATTTTTTGCATTTTTTCTGATGCAGACAAATGAGAAGGAAATGGTTCTTAAAATAAAAGGAAGAAGTATATTGCAGTTCAAAACAAATGTAGAAACCTTAAATTATTTTTTCTTTTCCCTCTGACTGAATGAAACCCCTGCTGTGTAACGACCTTAGGTAAACAACGGCTATCTTTGGTCCGCTACCTCCTTTTGTTAGCCGACATGAGATGGGTTAGTTTTTTTTCTCAAAGAAAGTGAAGAAATAATTATCCAGTACATTTACGTTTTGTCAGGCACACAGGCACAGTCTGTACTTGTTTCCTAACGAATTTTAGCAACATAACATAAATGAAACATATGTACCAGAAAATAGAGGCAGTACAAACGGAAATTTTCATCTGTGACACATTTGATGAGAAATATAGTTAGATGTCACGTGCAAGCACTCTAAACATGTCCTATCCTGTAATTCTATTCGTATGTTTATGTAGGTGAGACTGAGAAATCAAGAAACAATAATAACTGGTTTTCTTCCAGGGGAAAAATCTAAATGTGAAGGGGTGTTACACTGGGACTTTAATTGCGTCCTTTGTACAAGATTAACAAGTAATAGCAATTTTTTAATTTATTTTAGTTCTTGGGGAGAGGAAGATGGAAGCGAACCCTCGTAAGGACCTCTGCAAGGAAACATGAATACTATCCGCCACTGTTTGTTACATTACACAAAATAGTTTTATATATATATATATATATTGAGTTTTAGTCAGGGTTTTCATTCTGCAGGAGAGGGGGGATAGTAATACCTGACGAACATTTTCTATTCTCAGAGTGTTGCAATGATAGCATTTCCTCCATTATAACTTGGCCAAGCTAGTTGCATTATATGTAAGGATTAAGTTAGCCTAAAAAGCTTAAATTTCTATGGCTGTTTTACTCTGTACCCATGTTTCTCATTTTCGGTCTACGGGACTCTGTGTCCGCAAATTTTCGATGGCTTCCAAGTCGGAAAATAAGTGTATCAAAGGCATATATATTATATGTATGGTTATATGAGACATGGATCTACAGTTTAAAGTGGGATCCCGTTGACAACTTCATGAGCTTCCACCGTAAATCGAACCAGAGTCTCCCGCGATCAAGGCGTATGTGTTAACCATACAGCCAGGGTGCGAATTACCGGGGGGGATGAGGGGGATTTTCCCCCTCAATCACATTTTGTTCCCCCCCAAAGAAGTCAGCTGAAGTATCCCCACCGGGGATGCTCGCTTTCCCCCTCAAACTATGCTTAGTATAACTCAAAATTTCACTAATTTTTGTTATTTCTTGTAAATTTAATCTTCTAGCTGTATTTCGAAATGATCGATGTAAACTGTTCAGTTTTGGTCATTTCTACTTACCACCTAATTACCCACTATTTTCAACGTTGTTTAGTAGAACTATATTATTATGACTACGGTTGTTACTTGCAACTGTACCTTCGTACCCTTCAGTTCGTCATCGTTTGTGAATTTGAATGCACTAATTGCGTATAACAAAGCCACATATAGATTTATAAATGTTCTTAGCGGTTGGCCAAGAAGAAGTAAACAAATAGCTTTTTCTACCATACTTGGCGAAGTTCGGATATGTCATATTCATCCTCTATATTTGTATCGATTATCATCTTATTTTAATTTTTGTTATAATATGTTATTTCATTTTCCAGTGTACTCTTTGTTAGCACATGGTCTTCATTCCCTAGTAGGTTGTGTGTATGCAACTCAAAAGTTGCATTTAATTTGTGATAATTAGCATAGTAATCACTGCTTTTACAGTTTACGGAAATGAACTTTTGAAACTGTACTCAAAATCTGAGATAAAGGTATTCTCTCGTAAGTATATGTTAACGCACACGCTGGGGGATACGCTCCTAGTGAGCAGACATGTTAATGAATGTGATTTTTAGGTGAATAAGCGAATAATTCAAGATTTGTTTCAGCATTTGTTAATACGACTGGTTCTCCGTGTCATTGTCCGTGTCTATATAAGCATTTCAACTGGAGCGGGTTTTTTTAAAGTTAACCCTTCATTTTTCCATCTTTTTGCTGTACAGTTTGCTGTCTACGCAATTAATGTTGTCTGAAAAACTTCACTGTAATGTTTTACTTTATTTGAATAACGTAGCCCATAGTGAATCAACTCATCTTCAACCTAACAGTAAAGTAATTTTTAAGTGTTGACTTTCCGTGGCCATCACGGAATCGATATTTGGAGAAAAAAAAGTCGTGATGAGCACAGCTTTAGCGGGAAGTAGAAGCACAAGCTCGAAATTTGAGTTGAGAGATTTTAAATATTTGGCCTTCGATTTGACCTTGATGTGAGAAATCGGGATCAGCAACAATCCATTTCTTATTTGATAGGCTAATACCTAGATTTTCTTTTAAAAAAATAAAAATAAAAACATGTCCGGTTTAACTGATAATTTTAGTGATTTTCACAAGACTGAAGTAGGTTTCTTTTCGCAACCTGTATGTATTAATGCAAAGTGGAAGCTTTCAATATGAGTGGAAAAATTGACATATGCTTGTGATCATGGCTATCGCTCAAGCCGAATTATTAACTAAATAAACCTTAGAGAGCTACGGGGACAAGAGTGAGTACAACATTAAAACACGTTCAGAAAGGTTTGGTGGGGTGTGTGTATGTCAGACAATATATATGTGCATAGTTATTGTCGGTAGATTTATTAAATTAATAAATCTCTTATTTATTACAGATGTCACACACACACACACACACACACACACACACACACACACACACACACACACACACACACACACACACACACACACACAAATATTTTGAAATTTGAATCTCCAGAATATGTCCTTTGGCCTAATATTATCCCCCCCAATATAGATTATCTAATTCGCACACTGCATACAGCCACAAGGAAATTCACATAAGCACACACACATATATATTGTTGAGTTGATTTTGACTTTACCGTCTCTTTCAGCAGCGAGGATATATGAAATGTAGACCTACTGATTAACGTGGAATCCGAACTACATGAGCTCGCGCCGGGAATTGAACCCGAGCCTTCCACGCCAAAGACGCGTACACTAGCCGCGGAGTTCACACACACACACAGAATCGAGTCCTCACACACCAAGGGTGAGAGCTGTGCCACTGAGTCACAGCGGCCACGGGGCTAGGTCGAGTCCACTTTACGTTCATAGTTTCTTAGTACATAAATGTTACGATTATGAAATAGATTTTCCTTAATGAGCTGCATAAAAACAAAAGCTTTCGAAATGCATTAAACAATTAGCTCGATTTGAGTGTGAACTTAAGTTATATCAGAGTGTAAATACGGATACGCACCAAAGCTCGAAAACTTAATACACTATTTCTCCTATATAGTCAGCATGTATCAAGCAATCGTTCAGCTTTTATTTGAGAGGATGGAAATCGAAGGCCCCTGAACAACTATGTTACTAATGTGCGGAATGTATGTATCTTACAGTGAACTGCTTTGATGCCAAGTGGCCTAACTCCAAAATTGAAATTTTCCAGGAGTGAAAGTTGAAGTTCAATATCTCATGAACAATCCATATTTCTTTTATGTTGGGAACCAAAACCATAACTGCTGTATGTAGTTCATTGTTTTATAACTTAGTGTTTACAAAAATCCTTTTAAAAAATACCTATTTATAGAAGTGAATGGTACTTATCTGTACTAGTTCTTGGCATCCAAGCAGTCCATTTATTGTAATACTAGCTAAATATACCCATTCTTCGCATGGGAGCTGTATTTGGAAGTCAACATCTGTGGAAGTATCACCATTCATTTCAGTGACCGCGAAAACTATGGATTTGACACTAGTATCAATCAATATGGGCTATTTATACATGTCTCGGTATTCCTCACCCGCTGACACCCGGCCCGCATACAGTAGTAGCTGAATTTGCAAGTCATCGCTGATGGAAGTGTCACCATTGATCTCAGCGACCGTGAAAACTATGGATTTGACACTAATGTCGATCAATTTGGATTACTTTTACTACATGTGTCGCTAAACGCCCCCCTGAGACCCCCTGGTTCCAATTTTGACAAAAACGCTTCGTCTTGATCTGGGGCCTGGACTAAGGTAACTGTGACCAAATTTTGGGAACTCTCGGTCCACTCGTCTGGTCCCCAGGTCGCACACAGACAGACAGACAAACACACAAACAAACTCTTTATTTTATTTATATTAGATAAGATATACTATGTAAAATAGTCTCGTATCATAATATGTGATGTACAACAAATGTTACATTATATATTATCCGTAGCTCATGATATGCTGCAACATGTTAAAACCTCAGAATAGTTGGGCAAGCGAATAATCCAGAAGTTACGTAACCCTATTGCGTTCATGGGAACGAAAACACAATAATTATAACTATGCTAAATTACTATAGACTACCAACTGCTCATTCAGAGAATTTATGAAGTTCACTTTATCGCAATAGTTTTATACAAACTAGATTTAGACTACGGATAATAGTTTTATACAAACTAGATAATCAATTATTATTATTATTATCATTATATTTGCAGTACAAACAAATACAACGACATTAACTATTAGTTCTAATTAACTGAATTGAGCTGAAAATTAAATCTTGATCTTTAAAGATTAACTATTAATTTTATGCGTTCTGTACCTTTCTGAAGGAATAAAAGCTGGAATTGGTTTCAAGGCTGTTTCTGAGTGAATACTTTCTTCAAAATAATATTAAAAATTATAGAAAGATTTTCGAGACATTCGAGTCGAGTCGAGATTTTTTTGAGCCGTCTCGACTCGACTCGTGTCTCGACTCGAAAATTCGAGTCGAGAAATACGTTTGTCTCGACTCGTCTCGAATTTTACAAAGTGTGTCTCGACTCGAGCGCATCCCTAATAATATGTATGTATGTATGTATGTATGTATGTAGTCTATGCGTGGTGAGTTGTAATACATTCACATCTAAAGCGAAACAAGACATTCGGTTTATTTCTAGTTATGTAGAAGTTCGCCCACCCTAAAAATCACATGCACCTCAAGAAAAACTTGCTGGATACACCCCTGTGTGTCTGTCTACAGCAGAAGTCTCCAAACTACGGCCCGCGGTATCTGCAGAAGTAAGAGAGAAAAAATGGATGCTCATGACATAACACATAGATGAATTAGACGGAAGCTTGATATACTTTTTTTAATGCTGAATAAAAATACTGAATACAATTGTGGACTCCATTGATAGAGTAATAACTTCTCTTCGCATCAGCGAAGCAGACGAACAGTAACTTACAAGAAGACTCTATAAGCAACATAGTGAACGCTGGACGTTTTCCTGAGGAAGGCAAAAATACGTAATTTCCTTTTCCCTGGTGATCAGACATGAAAGAAATTTATAAAATATAACATAATGCAACAGAGGTATATGCACAAGCAAACTCCTAAGCATTTGTTAAAAAAAAAAAAAAAAAAAAGGTTTTACAAATATTGGAATGATTTCTCCCAGATAGAATTTCCTTCACAAGTGACCTTTCTTTAAATCCTACGTAGAAAATAATATTTTCAAATTTTATTTCCGCATGAAGTCATATCTTTGTAGTAAAAGAAAAATTGAACTTGAGATCTTTTCATATACTAATAACATTCTCATTTAGATTACATGTCTCGCTCTACAATACAATATCTGCCTTCTGACAATATATATATATATATATATATATATATATATATATATATATATATATATAACATATATGCATTTACATTCCAGATCAATCGTCTTGACTGTGGCAAAAAGGCAAAATAATACATATATCGTATTGTAAAGCTTCTCGGCTTAGAGTGTGTTGGGGAGTTAAAATCTCCAGCTTGTCTGTTACAGGATTCTTTTTATTCTTCGTTTGTATATGTACGCATATGTTAGACTTTTCTTCTTAGATATTCTTTACATTTCGTTTTACGAGAAACGGAGTAGCAAAAAATTTTTTGAATAGTATTATGGAACAGAGGATTTTGAAGAGAGAAGTGACTGGGCTCTAAACCATTTCCCTTGGGAAATGCTACGGACGAAATTTCGTTTAGATTCAGAATATCGTGTTAAAGAAAGAAAAAAAGATT
The DNA here is from genome assembly GCF_964235325.1 of Thermobia domestica. Taxonomy (NCBI): domain Eukaryota; kingdom Metazoa; phylum Arthropoda; class Insecta; order Zygentoma; family Lepismatidae; genus Thermobia; species Thermobia domestica. The sequence continues at coordinate 187,279,423 of NC_137464.1, forward strand.
AAAGAAGCAAATGCCGCACAGAAAAGACAGAAAAATAATAATAAAAAAAAAAGAACTGGGACACTCAAATCCGCATCGGAATAAGGACTATTGTAATCCATATCTTCTCTCTAAGCATGGTGTGTCTTTTCTGTTGTAACCATATCAAAGGCTGGCTTTTCCTGTCATTTTCAAGAAGACTGGATCTTGTACAGTTACACTTTTTGGTTGGTGCTAAAACGGATAAAAGAAAGTGACCATACATTATGCAGTCTGTTTTTTTTTTTCATACGTCAAGCAACTCTTTATTTATTTATTTATTTATTTAGTTTAACACTTTGATTACAGCGATTTACTTGAAAATATTTCAATTCACAGCCGCACACAAAAAACAAAAGTTCTGCGCACTGGACTCCAGGATATGCATTCGATGTATTTTACTACGCCGAATCCAAATTTCGAAACCCCAGGACGATTGACCGTGTCAATTTTTTGTTATGGGCGAAAAATGTGTGTCCTCCCTATCCAAAATCGCAAAATTGTTTCGCCCATAAAATAAAATTGACATGGTCAATCGTCCTGAAGTTTCGAAATTTGGATTCTGTGTAGCAAAACATATCGAATTTATACCCTGAGATCCGTTGCACAGAAATTTGTTTTTCTCGTACGGCTGTGTTATCATTGTTAAACCGTAATTGAAGTGAGTGTTATCAAAACTTCCACTTGGCCTACCATACTCTCTTAAAGCTTCCTTTAAATAAAATTAATTATCTAACTTTCTTCGACTTGCAGAAATAACCCTATTATTTGAGGTTGTAATATATCACCAATAAGTGGATAAAATGGAGTAAAATCACACCTCTAGATTTAAGATTGAATGTATACATCCAAGACAATTTTGTAATATAACTCATGTTATACTTATTCGATTAAACTTAGTATGTCTTCCCTAAGCTCGCAAAAATAATCCTGTTTTCTCAAGGTTTCAATCCACCAAGAAAAAAGAGGGTAAAATGCACACCATATTGAAAGTTTGGATATTTTTCCACGACAATTTTCCAATATAAATCTCGTAAAAATTATTCAAGTATCTCAAGACATAGCCTATAGTTTCATTTATGACATGATAATAATCCTAACAGCTTGGGGTAAAAATCTGCCAAGAATTAAGAAATGAATTTATTCCCCTTTCTACCACTTTTTTTTTAAAAATATTTTCAATGATATTTTTTGTTTAAAAAAATGTTCAATTTGATGTAAAACGTTATACATTTTCTTTGAAATTTTCCAATCATCCCCTCTCTAAAGAATTAGAACCAGTAAAGTATAGTTTTGGATTTACACTCTCCTCCATTTTTCTTTTATTTTTATTTTTTGCTTTTTAATTTTTAGTTTTACAATGACTTTCAATAAATCTCAATCGGTTTTGATACAATAATATATATATTTTCTTTCACTCTTTTCCATAATCCCTACTGCTTAGGATTAAAATCAGTTTAGAATAAGCAATCAATTTACCTCCCTATTGTGGGGTGAATTACTTTAACTCGCTTCACTTTCTGGTTAAAATTATTATCAACGATATATTTCGTACAACTATTAATTTTTCTTGCAATATGCCACATATTTTTGAGCCTCCACAATCATTACCACTACTTGGACTTAAAATCAATCGAGAGCATGAATTGCCTTGTCTTCGCTTTCCAAACCCGGGTTTTAAAGAATATGTTCTATGATGACTTTCGTTATCGATTTCGACACAATGTGGTGTATTGTTGATTGAGGTTTTTCACATAATCAGTAATGCTTACAGCTCAGGTCAGTTATGATGATTTTTAACCCTACATCATGATTTAGAAATGTCTTTATGATAACTTTGGTAAATCAGTGGTAGAATATGAATGGCGTAATATTGTTTGAGGATTTCCAATCGTATCAACTGTCTGGAATTGAAATCTGTCAATAATTAGGGACTACATTTACTTTGATTTGATATTACATTTTTTCAGTGTAAATTTATTAAAATATTCATATTTTTAAAGAACACAGTATATATTTTGTTGGAAATTGGATTTAACTCTATGGTTTTACTTTGAAATTATTGAGAAGAAAGGGGCAGGGTCGCTCGCTTCAACAATCTTATTTTTCAATAAAAAGAATCTACCATTTATCTTTAAAAGAGGGGGACATCAAACGTTGCTGGCTGCCCCAATGTTACAGAATATATATATATATTGCCGCCACTAGGTAGTAGTGATAGAGAACATTTACTTTTAATAGTGTGATGGTGTTAGTGGCACATAACATTACCCAGTCGTATTACTCTTCATCTGGTGAATTATGTGCAATAGGACCCATGTTTAATTTAGAGTATTGTATGCACTATATTGTAATGTTTAAGCACATGTCATTACGAAGAAACAACTTAATAAACCCAATTTTCGTGTTAAAGTTGTCTAAAATTATTTAGAAGTAATTAACTCGGTCATTGAAATTTCAGCAGCAATGTTATTTTAGTCTCATAACATAATAATCATACGCTATCGTTATATATATTATTAGGAGCTTATTAGGTGCGCAAGTACAGGGTTGCATTTTATTCCGTAAATTTTACTTAGAAGATATTTCTTTTCCTTTATTTTGTCTATTGTGTTAATTTATATTGTGACGGGTTATTTATTTTTAATCACAAAGAATATTTTCTGCAGTGGCTTAGCGGCTAGAGCATGTGCATTTGATGAAAAGAATTTTACAGTTTGGTTCCGGTTTGCAGATACAGGTTTCGGCACTACAGCTGTTCATATTAGGATTGCCCATAAAACAAGATGGAACAAATTTTTTGTGACGAGTTAGAAACGAGGCAGAGCTTTTCCAATTGAAACACTCCTTTTCCAATACGAGACACAAATGTTTACTGGAGATTTTTCGAGATAGCATCAACTCTTGTCTCGTACCTTAGGACAAAACCTACTTTGAACTGTAGGTCTCCTCATATATCGAATGCTGTAAAAATAGCATCCACGGACTACAGAGCACTATTCCACATGTCGAAATAAAGCGAAAAATATATATAATTATATACTTTTCGGGCCCTCGTCTGGAGACGCGAATTGCATTATGTGGCAAAGTCGTAAATAAGGAACTACAGAGAAAATACAGATACCAATGCATCAAATAGTTACATCAACCATTTCCAGATGACAGTAAAAATTGATGAAAGTTGACACTAGCACCACTTATTAGCTTAACAATCGATGTAACTGCTTGATGGATTCGTAGAGGAATGCTAATGGTTACAAGTTAATCTGCAATGTTACCACATTATTAAATTTTAATTCTCCATAGCACCTGAAGGAGGTCCCGGAAGGTATACCATTATATAACATTTTCGGTCTAATTTGTCCTGAAGAATAGACTCTACTGTTCGTGGGCGCTATTCCATGCTAATCAAGGACACACACATAAAATTAATAGGACCCGCTGTACATCTTACCGTTCTTAGAATAGTTTTATATTCGATATCGTAAATGAATATTGAAATTCTTTATATAATAAAATTTCTACTTCGTGTTTTAAACTTATTTATATAATAGAAACGACTTCATACAGAGAATTTGAAACATTATCTTCTTAGCATCTAAACGTCATGTGTAGACAATCTCCTCGTGGATCAACTATTAAAATAGCTTAATAATAATAATAATAATAATTTAAGCTATTCTCGAAATGTCTTTGAAAAAATAAAATCGGTAATAAATGTTGCTGTTAATAATTTCGTGGTTGGTGGCGTTGTCTTATAATTCAACTTTCTTGAAGGCGATATTCTGTGATGAATGACAGACTGTAAACGTTGATGTTTTTATATTATTGTCGGTAAATTCGCCAGCCTCACCGGATTTAAGTCGATTGTGGTTCGGAGCCCACATTCACTCCTACGTGACCTTGGTGTTGCATAAGGATAAAAAATACGAAAATCAAACTGTTCATGTGCTAGTGGTTGGACATAATTTGCGGTGTTGATCACTACTGCAAATATGTTTTCCAATCTAACAGAAAGCCAGTGCAACAGGAAGAAAATGTTTAATTCGGTGTGTTTCGGATTTTTTATGGATTATTTTCTTATATTCTTATATGTGTTTGATAAATGCCTAAAGTTAATAGCTTTTCTACGCCTCTGGAATTGCCTTTTTCGCTTGTCTAGTGGATAGCACGTGTCTTTGATGCACATGGTCCCGAGTTTGATTCGAAACGGTGGTTCAAATTTAATTTAAATTAAAGGTGCATGCCTCATATAACCTCGCTGCTGGAAAGGATGCTAAATTTTAACCAATATTGAAATCAGAAATGGTAGATTACTACCATATCTGGTTGGAACAGAGGAGCAAAAATGGAGACGCAACTTGGTACTCTGAACCCATGTTAGAAAATCGTTCTTCCAGATCCCAGATCTATTTATAATCAAAATAAAATGAATAAATCTTCCTCAAATATCTACATCATTTTTTCTGCAATAATCCGTGTATCTTGTGATTCCATGTTGGTAATAACTTTTCGAAGCGCATGTGAGTTTTGTTAACTTGATGTTACAGTTATAATGTCGGTGTACTGCGGCTGTCTTCTGTAATCGAACATCAGTTTTGAAATTTGAACGCATTACTGTGATTCGAATTTCATTTAAATTATAGGCCCATTGTCTCATATAGCCACGGTGCAGCACTTTTAAGTATTATTAGTTCAAGTGAAATGACCTTTTTTTAGTTTTAGTTTTAGTTTTTTAGTTTTTAGTTTTTTAGTCCTACGATTATGTCCTTTAGCCTAAGGGAGACATGATGATTAAAACAAGTGAATGATAATGGAAGAATTGGTGGAATGAGAAAGTGGGAGGAAACAGGAGTAGCCCGAGAAATCTCATGGACACAATGTTGATTAGTTCGAAATTACGTCTTACATTATAGTTAATATTATGTCTGATAATATACGTATTTTCATAGTACGAGGTAACTATAGCAAACGAACATTTAAAAATGGCATAATACCTTCCCTCTCTGACCAATTCGTATGACGCTATCCAAAATATCTGTGCCACTTTCCTCTTCATGGAGTCAACTCATCCCCGAAGCTCACAATATTACTAGTTACACTGTTAAATCGATATATTTGGTTCTCCATGTTTCATTCGCCTCTTGAACTTTCAGCTACGTTTTTTTCAGACGCAATGCAAAATTTTCAGTTCAACATGTTACGTGCAAATTTATAGCATTCGTGAAGTTTGTTGTAATGACGAGAACTGCATAGATCGTCGTGCCGTAACGCGAGTGCCGTTGACTACTTTTTGACACATCTCTGTCGTTGTATGTGAGAGTTTCCCGCGACACATCTTGCTGCTTCTGAGTTGAGTGCACAGATGTGCAAAATTTTCCTCTGAGTTTGCACATTTCCCGTTCCTGAGTCGGCACATAGCACCCAAAGGTGAACTCAACAGTAATCAAGAAGAAAATACGTAAAAAAAAAATCTATGTTCTCTTGTTTTCTCATGAATTCCCTCGCTTTGCAGCTGAAATCGATAGATGTAGAATATAAAAACAAACAGCGAAAAAAAAAAACTGTTATGAGTGCTGTAAATCTACTGGTTATTCTAATACAATTTCTGTTCTTTCATTTCAATATGTATGTTCAGTACAGAGATTGATTTAATTATTTTGAGCCGAATTCGAATCTGTTTCCTATATAGTAAATGCCGTGTTTCAACAAGCGGTTGTGTTCGATTTACTGGCCACTTCTACTGACTACTGCCCGGCATCGAACTTTCTATTTTAGGAGACTGTATTGCAGCTGAACCGTGGGTTTGCATCGCACTCCTCTTTACCAAGGTCCGTCGACCCTACTCTTCCTTTCCTCTTTTAAGGTCGCGTCATAACTACCCTTCTTTGAAAACCGAAGATGCAGTAAAATTGTGACGTCACGGCGGGAGCAGAAACAGCTTTCGCCCAAGGTTCTTGTCATTCACCCTTGCTTGTTTCTTTGATTTTTGCAGGAAAGTGAGTGATTCTTGCTTTCCTGTATTAAGGAAACATTAATAACTGTAGTGCTCGTGTTAGCCTATAAGCATGTCGAATTGTACACTAAGTACTTGTCACAATTATAGTAGAAGTACTACGGGTTCCAAAGTTATTTATCATGTATTTCCCTCGGATCCTTTACGGAAAGTTTGGCAAAAGAAACTCTGTCGGAAAGCCGTCTTTAAAGTTGAAAACGCTAGTGTCTTTTCCGATCATTTTATTCTCGAAGCTTATGGACATAATTTAAAATGTGAACTTCTAAATATTCTACCCAAGAAAAAGTTTAAACAAGATGTGCCTTCACTAAACTTACCATTACCATACGGAACCGTGTTGATGTAAATAATGAAATAATTAAATGTACGGAAATTAGGTGTTTAAAGAAAAAACAAATTAGACATTGGGATGCAGCCAGATGAAATAACTATTGTGACTGAAACAAAAAAATAACTCTTTGTTTATGTTATTTTCCGTTTGTTCTGTGGAGAGTGAGGGGCATAAACCAAAAGAAGAGCTCTTCTTTTTTCGTAAAGAGAACGAAAAACTGAAGTCTAACAGTGTGCACAAAGCCAAAATAATATGTTTACAAACGAAGTTAAAAGAATTGGAAAGCAAATATAATAAAGAATTAATTTCAAAGGCCAGTTCTAAAATATAATATTGTGATCGTTTCAATAAAGTGGTTAATAACCGGGTGATGATATATTACGAAAAAGTTTTATACTAGGCCAAGTATATATGCTAATAAATGGCAAGAAAAAACAAAGATGGATTGATTAAGATATCATTCGTGCATTAACGCAACACGCCTCATTGATAAATTATACAATCATCTGCGGTTACAAGTTCGAATCCCCGTACCCAATGTGTCAACATTTCGACGTTGTATGCAAAAATTACCGTTTTTTTCCCTGGTATTCTTACCCCAGTTTTGAAAATTTTGACTTAGCAAGGGCGCTACTTAAAGAGTGTGGAAAAATTTTCGGTGCTTATATTTGATGAATTGAATGTTAATAGGCGCGTATGTTATGACCAAGAGGTTTATTTATTTTTAGGACCCCACAGAAATGTCCAGGTGGCAATGATTCGATGCTTAATAGATGTGTGGAAACAGCCAGTACATTATGATTTCGATAAGACTATGAAAAGTAAAAAATTACTCTTCGAAATCATATCGAAAGTTGAAGTCTCAGGATTCAAGATAGTTGCGATTCTTTCGAAGTTCAATGGTGACAATATGAGGCTATGTGGTGGTCTCGTTTCACCTTCTTCCAGGTGGATGGAAGCAATAAAATAGTATAAAGTTATATTTCGAACATTTCACAAAAAACTGTGAATCGAAGAAAAGAAAAAGAATGTGATTGGCCGACAGTTTTATGTCCTAAGAAAGACAATTCGCTCTTGAAACTATTCGACAAGGCTAAGACATACTTCAGAATTCGGGTTTTGAATAGAAAAACACAGTAACTCCGTAGGAGGAATATTCTTTTAAGATAGTGGATGCAAAGCTATTCTTCAAGTGCTACTCAATGCTATAGTGAGTACATATTGTATCTGTATGTAGTCTTTATTTTTATTGCATTTAAAAATTTGTTTTCCTCTGCAAATCGCTACGGCGGAACATAGGCTTAGCCACGGCGGACTTTATACAGTATAAAGTCCGCCGTGGCTTAGCACACGATATTTGTCCCTGCTTCACCGCGGTGACGTCACACTACAGCTGGAGAAAGTGGCTACGCAGAAACAGGAGTTATGAAGGGACCTGTAAAAGCGCGGAACAGTAGGGTCGACGGACCTTGCCTCTTTACAAGCTTTATACAGACCGGATACCGTGCTGACTCGACGACGGGGCAGGTGACGCTTGAGGAGTCCGAAAGCACAATAACTCATTGTGTTGGCATCTAGACTGCTGGCATGTATGTCAGAGAAGGGAATTGACAAAATTCCACTTTCCTGTTCCATATAATTCCAGCGATGTTTTCGCCGTGTGGCTGGATGCCTTGTCTTGGTGCATTTCAACCATATTCATGTCTTGTCCATACAATGCTGGGATTTCATATTGGTACATTTCAGCCAGCACATAAGCCTGGCAGTAAGCAGCATTGATTTTGACGTTTCACTTCATCTTTCGGAGACGCAGATTGCCCCTGCACGAGAAACCGGCCACAATCATTAACCCTTTTGAGAAACTTTCTCCGTATATAATGGCAGGAGTGTTATCACGGTTTGTGAGATAAATCCACGCTTCATTAAAGACAACAATAAACTGCCACCAATCACTCGAAAGATGGCTTTCATACAACCTCCTGCAGATCCTTTTTTGCTCAGCTACATGACATAGTTTCAGGGTATGCACACTGCCTTTGCGAAAAACCGTGAGGCACAAATCTTTGTGATTGGCGTGGTTGATCATTGCCTGCGATGTACGATACTTGCTGGATACCGCACGCTGTGTGAAGGAAATTCGTCATATGCCGAACTATATGTAAAGGCGGAAGGTTCCTCATCACGGGAAGTCGGTTTCTAGCTGCTCGCGTCGGTGTAATAGATCCAGGACTCTGTGCCGCATATTTCCGTATAATACAATTCACGGTGACATGATCTACACGAAAATTACGCACTTGATACATTTCTACGAAGACGACGCCATAAACTTAGCATCGCAGAGGGCCACAATGAATTCTTCCCAGAATCTGTTCAGTTTAGGCGGCATCAGACTACGCTCTGCCACACTGTTCTATTGTGTGACTAACCAGATACTGCCGCTTGCCTTGCGGCAACTTCACGGCATAATATACTTGTCCCCCAAAGTAACCAGAAACAGATAAATTTGAAGATAACTGGAAAGCTAGCGGACCAAAGTGAGGACGTCTGATAACATATTATATAGACTTATATTAATTAAGGGACCACGGTAGCTCAGTGGTAGAGCGTTCACTTCTGATGCATGGCGTCCCTGGTTCGATCCCAGCTCGCGCCAAGTGAACTTTGTGGTGGACAAACACCGTGTGCGTGGGTTTCCTCGGGGTTCTCCCGTTTCCTTTCACTTTCTTCATTCCACCATTTCATTCATTTCTCATCATCACCGTCACATTTAGCCTAACCGGCATAACCGTGGGACGTAAAACTCAAAGATTCCATTCCATTATATTAATTAATATTGTCCATATTTGACTTTGTTTTGAAGTAACCGGAAACCGTTAAAGTGTCTGAAACCACTAAAGTTACGGATAGAAAGTTACAAGATCAGCTACAAGACGATTACTGCTTTTCTGTGGGCTATGTTATTATGAACCAAAAGGGTCCTGAAGTGGAATTGCTGCTGTGTATTTCGTGAAAGATATGGCTACATGAGACATGCACCAACAAAGTGAAAATGTGTGATGAATGCATCAAAAAGAAAAAAATAATGTGTAATACATATACAATACTTTTCCTTGTAGTCGAGTCAAAATACGGTTTGACCCGGGCAAATTTGCAACCTTTAGTTTTACACCTGTATTTTGTTTAGGTACCTCACTTGATGAAAATATCCAAAATCCGACAAAATCGGACCACGGGAACACCCCCAAAGACGGTTTTCAAAATGGCGGACCATGGTTTTTCGAAAAAATCATAGACCTTTACGTTGGCGGCTTTAGTAGCCCTCTTAATTGACACAGAGACATAAACGGTACCTCGTGGAAACGCTCATAGACCACAAATTCCAACGAAGTGACTTTTGTACCCATCATGCCCAACCAGTAGAAGAAGAAGAAGAAGAAAGTCGATTTTTTTTGTTTTTTTTTTAAATTGATATTTCTTGGACCCTGGCAATACTGTACGTCCTCATACGCCAGCATAAATGTTCCTACGCGTAGACCAGACATTGGTAACAATAATATTAAAAAATGAAGGACGTAGGTTCAACAGTAAGAGAGATAAAAATTCGGAACCGCGGACCAAGGAGGGTCACTGTATCTTTTTTTTACTGTGATCTAACTTCTATTTCTTAGATCTAGCATCCTCCCTAATTGTCACAGAGACATGAAGCATAGCGCGTTGGAAAGCTTATGGAACCACCTTGCCAACGATGCGTCGTTTGTGCCCCCTGTGCCCAACCTGTAGAAAAAGAAGAAGAAAAAACCTTTAAAAAATTGGGAAAGTCTACATTTTTACCTTTCTTGGGCTCTGGCAACCCTGATAATCGTTCTACGCATGAAAACATCTTGTTTCTTTCTTTAAATCAAAGGTCGCTTTAATATAAGTACTATACATAAAACAAAAATATTCTTAAGCAAAAGAATGGTAATAACGAAAGACTTTGAGAGGCAAATTACACATCTACATCGTCATTGCCTACGCTAACACTGTCCTCACCATATTCGTTTAAATAGTTAAAACATCCAGTTTCTTGGCATACACCACAAGCAATAGCAAATAGAAGGTCATACCATAATACAGTGTACAAGACAATGCGTTTTATAGAAACATAATTCCTATATATTAAACAAAAATATTCTAAAGCAAAATAATGGGAAGACTAAAGACTTTGGGAGGCAAATTACACATCTATGTCGTCATCGGCTACGCTAACACTGTCCTCACCATATTCATTTAAACAGTTAAAACATTCAGTTTCTTAGCACACACCACAAGCAATAGTATATGGAAGGGCATGCTTTCTGCAAGTACAATACGTTCTTGCATACCCGGTAGCGCAGTTGCAATGAACAATGGTGAGCAAATTCCATACCCATCAAACACGATGGTTGATGTGCCATATTTACGAACCGTATACTCAGCAAATGCAGCGATATTGTCGTACGAACTGCCTTTACACCATGGTAGTCTATGTAACTGAGATCCTCCGTCTAAGACATACAGAATATTGTCTGGCTCCGTTTTCTCGAACTGTGCGGTCTGCTGCTTGCTGAACTCTAGTATCGCATGGGCCAATGGGGCTTTGTCTGCCTTACGCATCATGCTGGGTGACTCAAATAAAGCTGGTGGGTAGGCACATAATTCATGCGCTAAGGTCTCCTCTAAAGATGTGCTGCCTGCATTAGCGACAACTAACAGTCTTTGAAACAAAAGATTCGAATCAACGGAGATATCACTGCTGATTTTAACACTACTCGGGGATGCTAGAGTTTTGACTTTATTTGCACGTTTCCACTTCACAGTGAACAGGTCTTTGCCAGATAGTTTCTTCGCAAGCTCTTCTCCAACTGAAAATACATTATGGACGTTGACCGAGGAATCCGCTGTGACGCCAGTGGCAATGTTTCTCAACGCTTTGTCTCTGTCAAGTGGTGAAATGGGCTGCAGTCCTGCAAGAATGCGACGTGTGTCACTGATATCACGAGACATTCTTGTAGAGATGCAAAAAAGCCGGCTTTTTTGAATCGATAGTTTTTTTCACATAAAAAGCCGGCTTTTTTGGGAAAAAAACGAGAATTTTAAAAATTTTGGCTTTTTTCATTTTCATTATTTTTCTATCTAAATAGCTTTCTTATAGTATATTCTATAGTTAGATAAGAATTCCATGACCTAAATGACATATTTCGCTCTGAAATTCACCATCAAAATGGATGAAGCACATGTTTTACGAACTAAAGCTAACATGAAGAATGTAGCATTTGAGGGCAATTTTAGAGGCTATTTAACTTTATTTTAACTTTTGAGTTATCGACATTTTTTTTTCTTCTCTAGATCATTTTAGTTTGTCATCCGTATTTCATTTCTAAGAGCTTAGTACTCTAGCTTCTAGCGCAAAAGTTAAACTTATGTTTTTCTACACTCGTGCTCATAAATTAAGGATAATGCAGATACATGGTGAAACAACGCTCTGGTGGGCGGTTTTCGGTTGGAAATCACCTCGGGGTAGGACCATGTGGTGCATTTGACCATTCGGTGCGGTGCATGCGGTGCGGTCGTCGCACGGTTGCGCTGGCAGCAGTCCAAATACGCAGAGGTGTGTTGGTGCATGTCAGAGTACGGTGCGGCGTGTAAGTGTGCAGATGTTGTCAGACGTGCTAATGGTGACTGTGTGTTGAAAATGGCTCACAGAACACATATTGATGACGTTATGAGGGGTAGAATAATAGGGCGACTGGAGGCTGGTCAAACACAGCAGGTCGTAGCACGGGCCCTCCGTGTACCACAAAGTGTGATCTCAAGAGTATGGCAACGATTCCAGCAGACAGGAAACGTGTCCAGGCGCTACCGTACTGACGTCCACAGTGTACAACACCCCAAGAAGACCGATATCTCACCATCAGTGCCCGCAGACGGCCGCGGCGTACAGCAGGTAGCCTTGCTCGTGACCTTGCCACAGCCACTGGAACACTCCCCGACACACAGTCTACAGACGACTGAACAGACATGGTTTATTCGCCTGGAAACCTGCAAGGTGCATTCCACTGACCCCTGTTCACAGGAGAGCCCGTAAAGCCTGGTGTCAAGGACACAGTACATGGTCAATAGAACAGTGGTCTCAGGTTATGTTCACGGACGAGTCCAGGTATAGTCTGAACAGTGATTCTCGCCGTGTTATCATCTGGCGTGAACCAGGAACCAGATACCAACCCCATAATGTCCTTGAAAGGGACCTGTATGGAGGTAGTGGTTTGATGCTGTTGGGTGGAATTATGACTGGTTCACGTACACCCCTGCATGTCTTTGACAGAGGAACTGTAACAGGTCAGGTGTATCGGGACGTCATTTTGCATCAGTATGTTCGCCTTTTCAGGGGTGCAGTGGGTTCCATCTTCCTCCTGATGGATGATAACGCACGACCCCACCGAGCTGCCATCGTGGAGGAGTACCGTCAAACAGAAGATATCAGGCGAATGGAGTGACTTGCCTGTTCTCCAGACCTAAACCCCATCGAGCATGTCTGGGATGCTCTCGGTCGACCGCTGCACGTTTTCAAACCCCTAGGACACTTCAGGAACTCCGAAAGGCACTGATGCAGGAATGGGAGGCTATATGCCAGCAGCTGCTCGACCACCTGATCCAGAGTATGCCAACCCGTTGTGCGGCCTGTGTACGTGTGCATGGTGATCATATCCCATATTGATGTCGGGGTACATGCGCAGGAAACAGTGGGCGTTGTATAACAAATGTGTTTCTCAACTTATCACCAATACCGTGGATACCGTGGATACCGTGGATATCACCAATACCGTGGTACCGATATGTTTCGTTTGTTCATATGTTGTGTTCACTATGTGCCTATGCCATTAGCGCCAGTTTTGTGTAGTGCCACGTTGTGTAGTACCATAATCTGCAATTATCCTTAATTTTTGAGCATGAGTGTATATATCCGTCAAACCGTACTTCCACATTTCTGTTATACTGTAGCTGTGCAATGATTCAGCAATAATTTTTCGGATACAATCTTGAATACCAATTTATACAAATAATCAGTAGAGGATTTAGAAAAGTACTTTGGGAGAGGTTTCTCTGATTGTTTCGTTTTTAAAAAATCATTAATTTTTATTTGGGAGGAGCTTGAAGTTTATGAGTACAGGCATAACTAATATTTCGTTTTGTTTATATATTTAGCAATAATCTTCCGGATACAACCTTGAAGATCATTTTATACTGAGAATCAGTGGCGGATTTAGAAAAGTATTTTGGGAGGGGTTTTTCTTAATGATGTTTAGTTTTTGTAAACATTCGTAATTTTTATTTGACGGGAGCTCAAAGTTTATGAGTAAAGGCATCTAATAGATATTTCGTTTGTTAGACATTCCGTAACTTTGTCCGCAAGACCACCCCCCTAACCTTCACAAAACCGTCACTGCTGGTAATTAGTAATAATAACGATTTTAAAACAATAAGAAAGGAAGTCGGCCAACTCACAGTACACGCACTATTTCTATATTCACAGATGGAATGAAGAAAAGCTTTGTCAGAATGGTCGAATGCTGGGTTGAATCCCGGACTTCCCGATAGAAGCGCAAAATCTAACCACTCAGTTATGTTTGTTGTGCAGTTGTATTTAGCTTAAATATATTCCGTAGTCCTTTTTTTGGTAGGGGGGGGAGTTCCGTAATGATATGTTGAATCCCTCTTGTTAAAAATTCAGAAAACATGAGGATTGGGTAAACCGTGATGGTAGTTATATAAAACTTAACTGTAGAATTTCAAGAATATACATAACCAAAAGCTCTAGATGTGCAGCCTTTAAGTGTATCATATAAATCTAAGTATTTCTCTTATGTTTTAATTTTATTTTGTTTCAAAAAGAGAGTATGGAATATTTTGAAGGAAAAATACTACATACAATTTTGCGTTTTTTGTGTAGTTTTTTTAAAGAAGTGTTTACTTTTATGGTTGGCTGGTTTACACCAGCTTTTTTTTTAATAACTGGTTTAAACAAAATAATAATAATAATAATAATAATAATAATAATAATAATAATAATAATAATAATAATAATAATAATAATAATAATAATAATAATAAAGAACGAAAAATGTAAATCGTGTGAACTTCATGGGGACGTTTCACATATCAAACCATCTGCATTAGTTTTATTTCCTTTTCACCTTTTAATCAAGGTGTCCCATGTTCAATTCTTGGTCGAACCACAACCCTTCTTTCATGCGTAAACCAAGTAGCGGTACGGATGTCACTTTAAGCGAAAGTCTTCTTGATAACCTCGGTATTACGTAAGGATGTTAAGCCTAAGCATACGAAACGAAACCAAATTGTATATTTCTCATGCCTGAATGCCTGCTGTTTTATAAAGAAGCTAAGATTGCCTAAATATATTGATACAAATTGGGAAAATTTATTGATTGTCTACATAGCTTCCAACATTAGCTTGGATTGGACTTTGAATGATATCTACATACTAAATTTGTAATTTAATACCTCAGTTTTAGCGTACTGATTATGATACGTTGACCTTTACATTTTACATGCAAAGCAATAACAGGATTTTTCCCGTTATTGTTTTACATTTAAAGTAATGACGGGATTTTCCCAATGGCTAGGGCGGGAGTTTCTCAATTTAAAATTTACTGACAGGATTTCTTTAAGCTTATGGGACCTCTTCCAGCATAAGCTCGTTGTCGCATAACAACACCAAGGCGAAACAAACTTATTTCTGTGAATATATAATATAAATACATAAAGCAAGATATCTATATAAAAACCTGGTTTAAACTTCCCCCCAAAAACTGGTTTTTGACATTTTCAAAAACAACTATGGTTGTTGCCAACCCTGCTTACTTTTGTATATAGGAGGTTAAAAAAATCTTATTATATACATTGGTTAATCCTTTGGAATTCATGACGTAAATATGTTGAAGAAAAATTGTTTGAAATATCTTTTCGAAATTCATGGTTTATTTTCGAGGTTTTATATTATTATCGGCATCTACCACTAATTAAATGACTTTTTGTGTTATAGAGAACTGAAACAAAGTCTGCTTTATCAATTTAAAGCAGAATTTTGAAAAAAGCCCAAAATTTCCCAAGCAAAAAAGCAAAGCAGAAAAAACCGAGTTTTTTTTCCAAAAAAGCCGTTTTTTTTCCGAGCCCTTCCATCTCTACATTCTTGACGTTTCGGCTTCTTAATGTTGTTCGCTAGTGACATATGCTGTATGAGTAAGAGTTTGCATCGCCAGATTGTACTCGGAGCATTCTGGCAGTGAGAGCACCCACAAAGATCGTTGCATCTCTGACATTCCACTCCCAAGGGTTAGACCTCCAGTGGATTTTAGCGATCTCATCAGAACCTGCTCTATGACTAGATCAGAGGACAACCCAGCCCAATAACGGTTGCTTCTTCTAATAGCTCCGAACCCATTTTGAAAGCTTTCGTGAACTGTTGGATTAACCGATGGCAGCGTTAACATTGTTTGCAGGTACAAGCACGTCGACTTCAAATAATTGAAGTGTCCTGCTGCAGCGAATATGGGAATCCACTCTGCTATAGCATCTTGAAAAATAGGTGAAGAACTAGCTCCAGTTACAGTAATCTCACCCGACATCAGACTCTGGTAGAGAGAGTAAGCAACGTTGATAGTTCTGTGTGTTCCGTTGTCGGTCTCCAGAAAAACATTCTCCACAAGCAATGCACTTAATGCGAGGTCAACCATCATGTGCACACGGAAGGCTCTTGCTACGGACTTGCCACTTAACATATGTACAACCGAATTTTCTCCATAAACCTCATGCAAGATTTCACGTAAGCCTGAACCATCCATCAGGGAACCAATTGCTTCTAGAAGGTTCATCAGAGTATGAAATGAGCCCAACAGGAGAACAGTGTCCTTAATACTGGTGTTATGTGCTCTGTCATCCAGGATACGTGAAGCTTTCCAAAACAGTGGGTGTCTAAGGTGATGATTGGTGTGACTATATTTTCTCGCAAGATTATTCAGGTATACTAAAGTGGAATAGATGCATGACATTTCGGATGGGTGGAGGTCAATAATCGGTAAGCAAAGAACACTGGATTTCCCTGAATGATGAAGAGATGGATCTGCGTGAATGGCTTGCATCATTCCTGAACAGTTCGGTGTGCGAGACGGAAAGTGCCAGGAAAGTTTCCACAAAATATCCAGGGGGCTTTCGTTCGTGATGGTGCTGTTACCAGTTCACAGTTGACCTTTTCAAGAATAGTCCTGGTTTCAGTGTATGCGTGAATGGGAACACTGGCAAGGGATTTCACATCAGCATCAGAGACGGGCTTCCGAAGAATGGTTAGACTGGTAATAAAGGATGGAGTAATGGCCGCCAACATTTTCATACCATGGAATGTGCCTAAACCACTCAGCGTTTGGAGATTATGGCCTACATTATCCGCTGCAAAGAGCAGAGTCTGGTCTGCTGGCATTTCGATCACACGATTACCAAATGTACTTGCAGCACAGCGTATGAAGAGCAAAATCCAAATGATGCAGCGTGTCAATCAGGTGTTTCGATCGATAGTGGTGGTGCAGCTGCACAGCAACACCTAACTGCAGAGGAGCTAACATATCTCTTGGTCTGGCTGCTTGCATCAAATACTGGCCAATCGATGCTATTTTGGTTTCATTGTCCTTTCCGGCAAAAAGTGTTGCATAGAATAGTTTAAGGCTAGGTACTGAAGGAATTCCTGAATGGTCAAGTCGCTGGGTGAAGGATATGTATCCCTTCCAGTTTGTAGTTTCGATTTTATGTCGCTTTTGATCAGTCGAGCTACGGTTTCTATTATTCTATTTTTTTCCTTTTCTTCATCATACTCTCGTGGTAAATCACGATATGCAAGTAGAATGTGATTGGCAGTTTCTCGAAGTGTAATGAAGTCGTTTTTTTCCACTGTCACTAGAAATTATAATTTTTTCACCGAAGTACTCCATTAGTTGACGCTTCATGTGCCGTCTGTCATACGCAATGTGATCAGTCCCTACAAGAAATGTGCCCATTTCTGTAACAAGTTCTCCCACAGTTAGTTGCTTATCATCGTGCTCTTCCAAATAACTACAGATGCGCTGAAATGCTCGGATTCTCTCATCATTTGTAGGTCGGCCAGTCGGGAATTTTTTTGACGCAGACTGATTATCGGTGCAGTATTGTTGAGGAATTGCTTTACCTGTTCGAAAGTTGATACTACATGATCTGTGATAGACACAATCTCCTGCATGAAGATCAGATGAGAAGTACTCAATTCGACCACGGACAGTTTGTGACCTGGTATCGTTTCGTTTATTGCTACACTTTAAAATGCTGTGTGGCAATGCTTGTGTTTTCACTCGCACATTTTCTGATTTCAACACGTGAGGGTCATCAAATAAGACAGGCGTTCCGCAAAACAGGCAGTCACTGTTGCTGTTGAAGGACCCATTTGACGAGCGAGTAACTCGTTTTTGAATCGGCGATGACGTTTTTCTTTTTAGGGCATTGAATTGTTCAAGAATATCGAAGCAAACATCTGTTTCTGGACGTATCTTCACAAAATAGCGTTTATTTTGTGTCGCTGTCGGACATCTTGTGTCATGATTACATCTTATGATAACAATATATGTCTTTGTGATTTGACAATTTTCAAGTTTAATCCTGGGGTACTCACGCAACAAATTTTATTGCGGGGGTTTGGCTACGGGCATATACTTTCAAGTATTCAGGAATTGTTTCGTGAGTATCCCAGGATTCTGAAACTTGGATATTTGGATAGGACACATAATAGTTTCTAACTGAAGTCTTGACTCGACTATTGTAGATCTCATAGTATTGGAGCTATGGACCTTTAAATTTCATTTGTTCATGTTTTTGGCAGCCTATAACTCCGTAATGAGGAATTTCTGTTGTCTTATCTTGGTATCAGGAATCACCTCCTAAACGTTATCGGTTTTGTTTTGAAACGCCCCGTATAATTCAATTGGAGCCAATGACTTTAGTCTATTAAAAATCTTATATAAACAGGAAATTTCATGAAAAAAATTAACTTAATATATAATAATTTTCTTACTTATGTTGCAATAGGGTACCTTGTTGCTGCATTTTCCCTTATAAAAAGAACTGGGAAAAAAATTCACACATAAAGATCAACAAAGCGTTGCTACTGACAATTTAACTCAAGGTCTGTGGCAACTATAAACACCAGCTGCTTCCAACCCAACTACATGAGTGATAAATGGTGTTAACATAGTGTACAATATTAAGAAAAATAATAAGCATGTGCATTAAAAGAGTGTCTTTTAAATTGTAAGAAGTGAAAAGGGGGCATAAAAGTTGAAGCAACATATGCAACTGTATTTGTGTAAGAAAAATCTACGTAGGTGAATCACGCATATACACGTTTGTGTGTGTGTGTGTATGTGTGAAAGAGAGAGGAAGGGTAAAAATGACGAAAACGGAAGAAAGGAAATGGAAGAGAGAAAGAGAAAGGGAAAAAAGAATTGGTGATTCCGGAAACCAGGACTTTTGAGTTAACCTCCCTCATTTCACACACGTGGCGCTGCCATAGTAACCTATATACCAGAGGTGGCTGCTATGGTAATAGTATGACATCATTACAGAATAAAATGTCTCCACCCAAGATGATACAGTTAGAAACTAGAGAGAGGAAACGAAGGGAAAATCTCATATTTCCACCCTTTTTGCTTAGTTTTGTGCTTGGTTGTCATGAGAACAACACATAAGGCTTCATAAACAGAGTACTCCCCCTACCCTTTCCTCCCACGAAAAAAAAATCTGAGTTGAGCTGAAGAAAAAGAATAAGACTGCTGAGCAAGATTTAGCTGCCATAATTTGGGAAACAAGATGTTTTGTGTATATGGAACAAAGGAGAGTAAAAATGGAGCTAAACAAGAAGGAGAATATAGTTTGCTAAATATCTATGTCAGTTTTGATATATGTCTTCCTCTTATGTGAGAAAATAGGACAAGAATGGAACCAACAATAGACAGTAAAAAAAGAAAGGTGATAAAAAGACAAAAAATAAGGAAGTAGAGAGAATCAGGTCGAATTTGGAACATTTTTTCGTTTTTACTTTATTTTTCTTTCTTTCCTTCTCTCTTTTCAAAATCTCGTCATTCTTTGAAAAAAAGAAGAGAAAAAGTTAAGAAAATCCTGGTTTTGTGAAATAGATGTAATTTAAATCTCGTCTCATTTATAAAAAAAACTTTCATTCAAGAATTCAAATATACACATGACGGTTTCATAATAGCAATTATAGTGACAGTGATGACTCGTGAAAACTGGGCTTTACAGCAATCATAGAACTCCTTCCACTTACATGTGATACATCGGAAAAATTCGGTACGATTTGTGGAGTTGCCTTCCGAACACACACTTAAGAACTCGTTCCGAAACCAAAGGAGAACACCAGCAATGTTGCCAAACTTAGTAGACTTGGCGAACGAGAGACGAAAAAACAGCACTTAAAGAATTATAATACGAACACTAAACAATGGTTCGAGTTAAACGGTAACAAATAATAACAGCAAAAAGTATGAAACAACGACAACAGTAGCAACAAAAAATTTAAAAAACGAAATTTAGCGGCAATCCGAAAACATTGTACCTTCAGGAGCTGTTCTTCGCATAGCGCGTCAGATGACTCTTGCAACATTTCATAGATGGGAGTTGACAATTGGGACACATCCTCGCTTTCTATTGGGTGGTGAAATCGATGGATATAAGTCAAGCTTACGACTCCTTGTGACCACTACTTAGGTATAATATCGAAAGAAATTAAATTCTACAATAATATTTCATCTTCATCATCTTTTTTTGTCATATTGTTTGGTTTCCAATTATTTGTGTAATTCCTCTGTTTCTTCCCCTAACTTCCTTCTGTTACTACTAATCCACATGATCCTCTCTTCCATGTTTTCAATGAAGTTTCTCTTTATTGGTCGATCAACATCACTCCTTTTATGACAGAAGTTCCCTCATGCACACTTTTTCTGGAACCATTCTGTGACCAACTTGTCTTCCCGCCTGCTTATTTTCATATCTAGAAACGCAAAGGCCTCTTCCTCTTCTATTCCCAATTTGAGTTCTTGTCCTTCTCTTGCTTTCTATTTCCTTCAAAAATTTGGTAAGTTGCCTCCGAGTATGCTTTCATATTCCGAAACCATCATCGACATACATGTCGAAAAGAAATAAGCTTGTATCCTCGTTTCCTTCTGGCTTCCTTTTCTAAGAGTCAACAAGTGTAGTTTCTGAGAAAGTGCTAGTGGAGAAGTGTACACCTAGGAGTTTGAGAATTGAAAACAAAGGCGTGGAGTGTGATACGAAGAAGTTTAAGGACTTGGTTACAAAGGTCTAGAAGGAACTCATGGAATGAGGTTCGTGTCAGGGAACGTTGTCTGAAGAAGAGTGAAAAATGACAGCAGTGTTAAAAGACAGAATAGAAAATGACTTGCTTGTATTTACCAGGAATATTATCATGCAGAGAATGTATAAGTGGAAGACGTGTTTTCAGCTAAAGTACGGAATAGATTTGAAAGAAAATGAAGGTCCATAGGGTACAACAAGGAGGTTGAACATGATTGGGAGGAAAAAGTAGTATTGATTGGTGATATATCAGTATCAGAGGAAGAAAAGAAGTTATTAAGCTTAGGACATAAATTCAAAATCAAGTAGGGCAGATTGAATGTAGAAGAAGTGATTTATTTTGTTGAACAGGCCATTAGTCAGGATTAAGATAAAGAGAAGAGACACAAAATTAAGAGAAAGGCTGTGGTGCTGGTAAAGAAGAACATAAAACAGAAAGGGGAATCTTACGAAAGAAGAGAAGGCAAGCACTTAAAAATTGAGTAAGAGAAAGGGTATAATAGTGCGGCAAACAAAGGGGGTGCAGTGGTAGTGATGGTAATGAAATGGTAGTACAGGAAAAAAATTAGATGCTCTGTACGATGGAACATACGGAGTGATAGGGGAAAATGATTTTAGGAGAGAAATAAAAGAAAAGAAGGTCACCAAGCAGATTTAAATGAAGAATGAAGAATTCCAGTAATGAAAGGATTTCCGAAGATACATAACGTACTGAAGTCGGTGCTTGACTTCACAGAGAATCTGTGCGAACCGCTAAAGGAGAAGGTCAAGACTATTGCTGAAGTTTTAAGTAGGTAGTAGGAGAGTAATAGTATTAAAAATTCTAAGGAGCTTACGGAAAGACTAGATAACGTGGGAGGTATGAAGGGTAGGATGCAGTTGTTTAGCATTGATGTAAAAGCAATGTTCCCAAGCTTGAAGAGGGAGTATATATTGAAAGCAATGACGGAGGAAATGGAAGAAATGAAAACACATGATTGGGGTGCAGAAATACTCAATGAAGTCGTGAAGACCATATGAAGGAACTTTTCTGCATTATAGCAAAGAAGTTAGCAAGAATCAAGGAGGGTCTGGGCATAGGATCAAGAATGAGCCTGATATTGGCGGAGATAGTGATGAACCGGTGGGAAAAGGAAACCAAAAGAAAAGAAAGGACAAGCTTATCTTTTTCAGTAGGTATGTCGATGATTGCATCGGGATATGGAAGGATATTCGGAGGCAACGTACCAAATTTGTGTAGGAAATAGTGGTTTAGGAGAGCCTCATAAAACTAGAATTGGAAGTTAAAGAGGAAGAGGCCATTGTGTTTCTAGACATGAAAATAGCAGACCGGAACACAAGTTGGACACAGAATGGTTCCAAAAGAAATTTACATCAAGGAACTTCTCTCATGAAAGTGATGTTGATCGATCAAAAAAGAGAAACTTCATAGAAAATATGGAGAAGAGGATCATGTGGATTAGTAGTGACAGAAGGAAGGAAGAGGAAGAAATAGAGAAATTTGGAGAGAAAGTGGAGATCAACGGATATGGTAAAAAAAACTAATGATAGAAATGATAAGAAGAAAGGAGTAGAATGGTAAGAAAAAGGAAGATAAAAAGGAAGATGGAGGGGAAGAAAATAAGCCATGGTGGGGAATATAAAATATGGGTGAAATTACTGAGATAATCGAGAGAACACTAAAGAAAGCAGGGAAAGTTTCAACTTACAGAAAAAGGGAGTAAGAAACTATTGGGTGTGTTACGCGTGAGGCAAAGTAAGAAAGAAGAGAAGGAGGAAAGTCGAGAGGAGCTGATGGAAAGAAGACGAGTAATTTCTGAGATAAAGTGTAGTGAATGCAACAATTGCTATATTGGGGAAAAACTGAAAGAAGAGTTAAAACAACCAAAGATTGTGTAAGATTAGACATAGATAGAAATGCCATTTTTAAGCCCGTGAGGGGCCCGAGTCATAACATTAATTGACGTGAGATTGAAATGTTAGGACTGGAACAAAAGGCGGTTAATAAGAAAGAGGAGGGAGGTCACATTTATTGAATAAGAACAAGACAGTGTTGTGAATTGGAGTGCAGGACTTAAAATTGACGAACAGTGGGGAAAGTTGTTGGAAAAGCTTAATTTGTAGCTTATTTTTCGACCGGATCAATAGGGGAAAGGGATTTATGGTGTTAAGTATCACTTTTGGCAAATCCTATTATGATTGGCTGAATTCGTTCTGACCAACCAATCAGCGTTCAGAACTAGTTTCTAGGATTCTTTTATATTTATACGCAACTCTCTCTTATTCGTTACAGTGTCTTGTGAAGCCAATATGTTCAGTTTGCCATAATTGTTACACATTTATTTTTAAATAAACGTTGCTTTCCTCAGTGATTTGTATTTCTAGCCTAAGAATTCTTCAATATTTTTTTTCAGTTATGAACTATTAGGGTTTTTTTTTTTAAGCAACAGCAATGTGTACAAAGACGAACGTGGAACATATCTTCTGAATTATAAATTGATAGGTTTGCAATAAGCTAGATTTGTAGTTGCGAAAGAATAATAAATATTATTTTTATTAAGAACAATTTTCATTTTAGCACTTGTAGGGACATATTTTCTAACAGCTGCTAAAATCGTGGTCCGATATTAAATAACCAATTTACGTAAATTATTATACATTCATTATTATTATTAACAGCACATGTACATTTTAAATAAGTAGGAATTTCAAAGCGGACGTATTAATTGTAGGGAATATGCCGTCCCATGAATGAAGTACTTTCTGTTTACTAATTATATTTCCTATGCACCAGGCCGGTAGCCAGCCCAAAAATGCAGGGGGGGGGGTAGGGCGGTGGAAGTTAGGGGAGCCTGATTCAAGCATATCATTTCCAAGCCTACCGTGAACATTTTAGGGTAGACAGTAAAAATTTATTGCGACCCGGCCCCTCTAGACCTCCATGGATACGGACCTGCTCTGCACTTTTCCTCGTTAAATTTACTAATATAGTTTTCCGTTCAGTCAGCGACAAAACTTATTTCCGTTTATTAAAATTTATTTTGTGAATAACGGTGGAAAATACACAGTTTCACCAAGTTTCAAGGCTGAGACATACAGAAAATTACGTTCCTTTTAATTTACTGAAAACTAAACTCAAGTTGTCCTTCCATTTTGAAGTTATTTACGAATCTAATTTCATCAAACCGAAAGAATCTTTGTCTCTGACTATACATACAGATTTAAATGCATTGCGTATATAACGTTTTTTTTTTTTTTTTTTTTGGTACCAAACTAATCTTTCATTAAATGCGGGAACGTAAAATCAGGGTTAGGCCTATACTGTATTCTTAGCACAATAGAAATTTCCTGTTAATAGAAATAAGTATATCAACACGAAATCACAAAAAGAAATATTATTGTAGTGATGGAAATCTTACAACAGGGATCCATTAGAATAGGTTATACAACTGGCAGAAATATGGAAATATGGTGCTCTATTTCTAAGCAATATGGTGCTTCTCACACACTCTTCGACGTGCTCGATTTAACTAGAATAGACATACAATGCAAAAGTACTTTTTCTAGCGTATAATAGACCCTATACCATTTATTTTTTTTGCACACATAAAGATACTTATGTTCAAAAGAGGTATATAAGGTAGGCTTGACAAAGAAAGCAAAGTAAAATTACTCTTGACATAGCCTTCCACTCTGTTGGTTTAATTATTACTTGTGACAGATTGGCACGTACGCAAGAATTTATTTCGGGGGAAGGTTCAAAACTTATAGGGAGGATAAATTCAATATGAGGATAAATTATACTAGAATTTGTAACACCATCTCAAAATTAGACTAAATTTACAGAAGTTGTACAGACCCTCGAAACCCACCCGCTTCGTAGGCCTACATCTGAGGTGACATGATCACGATGGGGAGCAATCGCGCATATGTGATGTGTTTCTTATATTTAGAATATAAATCCTAGATCTTTATCAATTTTAGTTTATATTTTAATAAACTTCAGTTGTATAACAATTAGAAAAGGTGTTTATATATTTTGCTGAAACATCTTGTATTGTTGGTTATGGAAAAATATGTATACGTACATGCGCAACACATGTAGCAAGCAGCGTTGCAAATGTGTGTGTAATTACACAAAATGTGTGCGATTTTTTCCTGTGTGTGCATTTTATGTGTAATCCCAATCTGTGTGCAGTTTGTGTGCACTTTGGTCAATTCAAATTTTTTATCATTGATGATTTTTGCGAAGTTCCTTTCATTCAAATATTCATTATTTCTATTCTTTCTGAAAATTGCCTGTCAAAAACTACGATTGCCAACGCCTGACTCCAGGGCGGCGCAATAAAACCTATCTTGCTTCCTTGGTATACCTCACTTCTTGTTTTTCAGAAGCAGATGTCATGACCGTTAACCCAATGTTGACCTTCGATGTTGACCAAAACATGAGGCGGAGGGGGGGGATAAGAAGTCTTTTTTGTCTTCTCACTACTAGTCAGGAAAATGTCATTTTTCTAGCAGATGAACGACTGAGTGTACGAGAGGGATGGGAGGTCTTTTATTGAACAAAGGATAAAAATAGAAAAAAAAAGAGAGAAGTTAAATCAAAGATTCAATACTCTTTCTGTGACAATGAGCGGGAAGAAGATGTCGGTTTTTCTATAATAATAATAATAATAATAATAATAATAATAATAATAATAATAATAATAATAATAATAATAATAATAATAATAATAATAATAATAATAATAATAATAATAATAATAATAGTAATAATGGTAATAGTAATAGTAAATCAAACGCTGAATCTTTGAACAATGGCTGGTCGATGTACGTGTAGGTATGTACATCATCAGACATAATATACATATATATATATAGGTTGTTATGTATTGTGCAATTTTGTGTGCACTGTCTTCGAGTTTGTGTGTAAAATTGTGCAATTTGGACGGAAGGTGTGTGTAATTTCGCTTGCCGTGTCTGGCAAAGTTATCTAGTTGCAAATTGTTCTCCAACACATAGGAATTCCTGTTGTACTGTTCACTTTGTGCAATTAGGTGGAAAATTCCTAATGTCAAATTGTCACTACAAGAACAGAATGTGGTTAATTAGTGGTAGACCTTTACCAAATAAGGAAATTGCTTTAATTCTTGTCTTTTACGCATGTAGAAATGCAATATCCTTACTAGTTTCATTTAGTGGAAAGTCTTATTTCAATTCACTATACTTTTACACTAGCGTTTCTTTAAGAATGTTCTGCAGAAAAGAAATAGGCTATACCATGAAAATCTAAGTATTAGGTCTATTGTCCACAAATAATCAATATACAAAGTATATCAAAAGTGTTCACCTGATTTCAAAATGCTACAATTTTCAAACAAATCAACATGGAACCGCCGAGTGAGTTTTAAAATACACATGTATCTAATATAAAGTTTTATCTAAAATAGTGTTTTATTTTATTGCAGGTAGGTCCTTCCCTGCTGCCTGAAGATGGTGACAAACAATGGAAATAATAGAGGCAAGTTTGCATGTCTCCAGATTTTTTTTTTTCTATTTTTGAAAATGGAACTGTTCTTACTGTGTTCACGTGATACATAAATCAAGTCGATTTGAAATCTCAGTAATGCTTGGAAGTTTGATATGATTTGTGTAGTGCCTATATTAAATGATCCACGCAATTAGGTTCTCTTCTGAGCAATCCGTAAGATTTTTTGGCACCTGATGTTAAAAAAAAAATGTCTATCCCAGTACGTAATGTGTTAAGATGAGTAAGAAATACATAGCTGCAAATTCTCTCTTCCTCCATATAACTTAAATTCATTGCATTGCAACACCTTATGTCAAAATTATTTATATTTTAGTTTTCATTGCATGTATTAATTAGGGGGACAATTCTAGATTTTTTCTTCCAAAAGAATGAACCCTTCGCTGGATCAAAGGATTCGCATCTCTTGATTATAGTACAATCAGCGATGAATTTGTACCCCATAGGAAATAGAACGTTATTGAGATGATAATAATAATATTGAATCTAAAGGAGATGTGAAGTTTGTGTATGATTGACATAGTGTTTCGTATTGAAGAATTTCTTAATGTATTGTATAAAACAGAAATATTATATGGAATATCAGCTAGCAGGAGGAGTACGCATTGCAATTGAAACTTTAAGGCGGAAGAGCAGGTGTTGTAAAGATAGAAATTTCAGTTGTTATGTTGTAAAGATAGAAATCTGTTGTCGTTATGTTGTAAAGATAGAAATCTTAGTTGTTGTTATGTTGTAAAGATAGAAATCTCAGTTGTCGTTATGTTGTCAAGATAGAAATCTCAGTTGTCGTTATGTTGTCAAGATTGAAATCTCAGTTGTCGTTATGTTGTAAAGATAGAAATCTCAGTTGTCGTTACGGTTAGGCTTAAGTTGTCTAAGGCTAACCGCATATTAACCAGAGGATAGGACAGAAAAGCCAAGGCAGAGAGAGGTTGGGGAGGATGCGGACAGGTCTGAGTGCGTTAATTGTATATCTCAATTATAACTTTGGAGATGAATTTATCTTTCGGGTGAGTACGCGGGTACAAAGTTTTCTTTAATTGATCACAGTTACCTGCTTGCACTGTGCTTTAGAGTGGCTAACTTGTTCTCTGGTCCAAATGCAGCTGTATACCTAACTTCCAGGAACCTTTTGTACCACACAAAAACTTGTGTTCTTGATATGAAAACTTCAACATAAACTTTCCTCGACATGTGAAATCTTTCAGTAGCAGATTTTTGAAGTTTCAAGAAGAGCTTGATATTCACTCTGTTCGATTTTCATTCTCGTCATTTTTCGGAAACACACTGACACACGTGTACTTGCGATCTGCTGAACCGCGTGAACCTAATTCACGATGCTAGAGACTGTAGTTTATCTTCGTAAAAGCAATACTCATCAAGTTAATTATTTTTTGTAATGCAACCACAATCCGTTTGTTTTTCTTTTTGTCTCACACCTCCTATACACAGATAATTGTTCGTTATGGATAGTAGTCCTGTTGTATTGCGCAGAATGACAAAATGGCGATTATATTATTATTATTATTATTATTATTATTATTATTATTATTATTATTATTATTATTATTATTATTATTATTATTATTATTATTATTGAATTTCTATTCCTATTTTCAAACAAGTTTTATGAACAAAAACAGATTTCCTATACAAATTTTCGTCAAAAACTCCATACTTAAGAGGTTAGTAATTTTCATTTCTTTTACTTTATGAAACGCTATTATACAACTATGACCGACCTTTGTGGGTTCATCGTAAATAAAACGACATATTCTTTCTCTCTCTCTTGTTCTGTTTCACTTGCTCCAAACTTTGGTTTCGTGGCTTTCAGCGCCCACAAAAAAAATCATCATAAACCATACAAGCAGTCTCCGTGTCCACCGACCGCTGGAAAGATATCGGGGGAGAGAAGAGTGCTTGCCGTAAAGATTAATGAATAAAACAAATTAAATAATTTATTAACCGTTACAACACATTGTAAAGTTACGAGTGATTACGGCTAAAAGTTAAACGTTAGATTTAGATTACGAGTACGATGTATTGTGATTAAACAAACAATATACAATAAACTAACTATAAGCAAATTATATATTTAACAACCTGAGCGCTCAAAAACAATTACTTTACTTTTAATTTTTATTTTCTTAAAATCATCTCCTTTAATCAGATAGCTTTCTCGATTTATGAGTTACTCTTTCTCAATTTTACTTGCAGTTTGCGCCGGCGGCAAAGAATGAGAGTAGGGGATAATTTATATAACACTCGCGTTTCGCTATGCACTACACAAGGAGGGTGGGGATTAAGTCAGTCACAGTTTCCTCTTCTGGGCTATCCTCTTCACAGAAATCTGGTTCTCAAAGTCCAATCCAGTAGTTCATGTGTCATACAAAAGAAACCTCCAACAGCTAAGCTGCTCACAACAAGATTATTATTTGGAAGTGCTCCTGCCAAGGTCCACTGACTGCATCGAATTACGTTTAAAACTAGATTGCTATTGTGTTGCCAAAATGTCTTGAGCCGTGGCAAAAATGCGAACTAAAGCTCACACCCTCACACAACCACGCGTTGAGCCACTAAGGGTTCAGCTGTTGCTAAGCGAAAAAAAGTGAGTGGAATTCCTTCAGCCGATAGCAGCGCTTACAACGGAAGACTAGGGATCAAGTCAATGTGGCATTAGTATAGCCTTTTTTCCTTTTTGGCTACAGCAACTCATAAAATCACAAAATGGATTTAGATGCAAGGCTCGTTCTGTAATTACACAACACCGACACTTGGTTCCTTTCATTTCAACTTCTTAGGAACAACAACGGGCACAAATCTCTGGAAACTTAAAGTCAGGTCGACGGGCCGGGTGCGAGCCCGTGTAAAAGCCTACTCTACGTGCAGGACGCACGACAGGTGCGAGGCGCACCTCTGCCTACCCGAGTGTCTTCAATAGACTGACTTGCTGTTTTTGCCAACCTCTTGTGTTGCTTCTCCAAAGGGAAAATCCCGGTTTTGACTTGAGACGCAAAAAATCTGATGCAATGGCTAAACTTAGCGATGAGAATTCTTGCTGGAATGCTATGTGAAGTGATTCTTCTTTCTTTTTTGCCATAAAAGGACTGCTGGGCGATTTGATCGAAGTTAGTTGCACACACACACACATTCAAACATATATGTATATGCTTGCAAAGAGAGAGTTCTTGGAAAATTTCCATACGAGGCCTGTTTATTAATTTGGAAGTTTACACTGCATAGACTGTCTTTCTTCTCTTGATTAACACAATTAATGACCCCCCCCCAAAATCCGTAATACAACATAATTGATCACATAGCGTATATATTCTATACCGAACAATGGCGTACGTAAGACGGGGTCCATAGTTTAAACCCCGTCTTCAGCAAGATATTATACAAAAATAAACATTTACTATATTAAGATTTGTATATACGAAAGTTATGCTTGTCCTCAAAGAAATTTAGATTCAGTGCTTGAAACCTTCAGATGAACTTTTGCGTACGGTACTGATATTAAGAATATATAACGTATTTGATTGCATTTTAAGATGGTATTGGAAACAAATATGTCCTCAAAAGAAAGAAGGTTAGAATTTCGCGCTCAGAAGGCGCGTGTCTAAAATACACACATGACTACTCGGTAACCCATGTTAACTAAATCTTGAAGTATTTAGCTAATTTCCACACACATAGTTCAATTGAATTGTGCTCTTTCCTTCCATGTTTAGAGTATAATGCAGGGGTGTCCACAAAGGGGAGCTATGACGCAAACTATTGAAATATTTGGGGGGGTTAAAATCTATATAAATATGTTTGAGGGGGTGTAAAAATTAATCGAAAAGATTTTTTTTCATGGAAGAACACCTACGGATAGACAATTGAAGGGGGTGCGTCGTGGACATGAGGGGGTGGGCACCACTGTATAATGGCTGTAGAAAGCACGGTGTTTTATAAAATCTTGCTGCACAGTTTATCGTTGAATCCAAGGTAATTTTATTTTCATTGGGAATCAAATATAAATCTCCTATCAAAAGACAGCAGTGTCAATAATGAAGCTAAGATGTGTTCAGGCAAATAATCAACCAAATGACATCCTCAACTATTTTTAAATTATCTGAAACAAGAAATAGGCAAGAAGCAAAGAATATTAAATTTTTGCAGGACGACTGCTACCTATGCAACCACTTATTTTCTTAACGTAAAGGAATGTGCGTGAAGTCTTATAGTACCGGTAATATCTAACTAAAATCAAAACTTTTGTCTTCAGTACGAAACAATGTTGATGAATGTCTTGAAAATTCATTAAAAGAAGAAGACTTACAGAAGGAGAGCAATTTAAGTTTATAGTTGCATGAGTATTGTAACTACGACCATTAATATTAACTCCTTGCGTTCCAGGTGTTATTTTCCTATATGCGTGTTGTAACACCAGATTTTCAGTTACTGGTAAAAGACTATCTAGACCGTTATATAGAGCATAGTTATTGTGCACGCGCGAGGAGAGCGTTCATATTACTGATTAAAAAAAATGTTTGTGACCTATTTGGACTGAAAAAGGAAAATTTTGATATTCTGAAAGGGATTTTATGTTGCTTTAGGTTGGCTGGACTAATCGGAAATCAAAGTTTTTTTTTTCTTCCGATCTCGAAATACGATATAGAATTTGTTCATTGTTTACCTTCAAAACAAACATGTGTGTCCTGTAAATGAATGATCCCTCAGACTTGCTGTCTACTTTTTTCTTTTCTTTTTTTAATCTTTTCTGTCAGTAAGGAACTGTCACCTACCGAAAAACAATAGAATTAACTCGTGCCTTGCACACACACACACACACACACACACACACACACAAAATCATCTCCAGGATTAATACGACATTTAACAAAGGATACGTTTTCATGACACAGGTATTTTGCAACGGAATATTTTATGACATCCGCATGGATGTCAGTGGTACTCAAGAGGTTAATCATATGGTAGGGCATTTCTATTACTTAACATGGAAAAGCAAATTTATACCTGCATCGTCCCTATCTTCTCGTACTATCGACAAGCTTTTGAAATGTTTGACAACCACCAGCAGTCTATAAAATAACATTCTTCCAGTCTTGATCGATTTATAGGATGAATCCACATTGTTCTGTATCTTCTTTTCCTTTTTTCTTGCAATTTATCGCCAAGATTAAAATTGCAGTTTCTTCTTACTCTAACATGGCTGCTATCAGGGTCGTTCAAGGTTGACTGTTACTTTTATTTCTTCAGAGGAAAGAGATAGCACAAGAAGCACCAAACTATGGTAGCTTTTCAAAGTATTCTCCGTGCGCGTCGAGGCACCATTGCCATCGTTGTGGCAGCTCCCTGATTCCTTTGGCGTAAAAAGAAATTGGTTGTTGTCGGGGCCACTGGAGGACCTCGTTCCGCAGTGCTTCATCTGTCGTGAATTTCTTCTCTCTCAGGTGGTCTTTAAGGGGTGCAAACAAATGATAATCACTGGGGGTAAATGGGGAATGGAGCAGAACTTCCCAGCGCATTTCTATCAGAGTAGTTGTTGACACATTGGCCGTGTGAGGGCTGGCATTGTCATGAAGAAGAATGACATTTCCAGACAACATCCCAGGTCTTTTCTTCCGAATGGACTTTCGTACAGCACAACTCAACAATGTGGAGTAATACTGGGCATTAATTATTTGCTCAACACCTTGCGATATTCACTGGTGTGACTGCAGTCAGGCGAATGTGTCCATGCGTTTCATTCGTCACCAGTTCCCGTTCTTCGCGAAACTGTTTACACCATTCATACACTCTTGTCCGCGACCTCGTTTGTTCACCATACTGTGCTGTGTTCAATATTCTGAAAATCTCAGCTGGTTTAACTTTCTCCTTCACAAGGATTGTAATTACACACCGCTGCTCCACAACCACAGACACACTGCTTGCCGCCATGTTCACTGCAACTGCTACGCATGCGTCAAATACGTCATGCCGGACGCTAGTTACTCGAGAAGGAATACATTACGTCACCCGCAAGTTTAATCATGATCCGGCTATTCATCGATTACGTACGAAAATCCCGGTCAATCTTGAACGACCCTTGTATTTTGGTTTCACGATTTTTTGAGCAGTTCAGAAGTATCCGAGGCCTTCAGAGAACAGGTTCACATAAGCGGCTCACGCGAGCGGCTCGCAAGACCCTAGTGTAAAGGCAGCCTTAATTTTCTGAATCTGTTTTTCTAATTTTCCTATGAAAAATTAAAAACCATGCATTGTTGTCTTTCAATTGTACTGTAGATTTGTCTGGGAAAAGTCTTTCATTTTTAGTTATGTAAATGAAATGAGCATACATAATTATTGAAATGTAATTTATGCTTTATTGTTTACTTACACTATACTAGCATCAATTAGCTGCTTCGCTGGGTTAAAATAAGAAAAATTAGCAACATGTTCCGTTAGTCAGTCACTTTTCACTATTACTGAAGCGCTAACTGGTATCGGTCATATTCGGTCATTTATATATATATATATATATATATCTGGTTCCGTGCATGTAGCGCCCGTAGACTTAGCGCCCAGTGTTTCTGGCTCACAGAAGGAATTTTATATTGATTTTATCTCACAATCAGGGATGTCCAGTTCATTTTACTACTCTTTCCACAGGTCGTTAATTCTTGTTATTTTCTTACATCCATGTTCCATGTACTTAGCGTCCACTAAGTAAAAGTGTTATGAAGAGGAAGAGAGAGACAAAGAGACCAGCCAATAGCACTGATTATGACGCTTCAATGAATCATAACCTCCGGGGGAAAGGGTGAATCGCAGAAACGTAGTTATATATATATATATATATATATATATATATATATATATATATATATATATATATATATATATATATATATATGCATGTATGTAACTGTACTCCGTGGTATGTAATGCTCTACAATATTTAAATGTACTATAAACTAAGGTTACATATTTAGCTTTTAATGTGAAAACTATGTAAAACAGACGTAATCTAGAATACCGCAATGAGGATAAGGCATACAAAAAACGGTGAACATATTCTCACGACTGAGAACCGGGACAAAATGTAAACTGGCGAAACACCGGGATAAGAGTCTTCATGGAGGTCACGGTGGTTCAGTGGTAGAAACACTCACATCTGGTTCATGGGATACCTGGTTTTATCCCATCTTGCGTCAAATGGGCTTTGTGGTAGTCAGACGCTGCGTGCATGTATAAACTCGGGGTTCTCTCGTTTCCTTTCACTTTCTTCATTCCACCATTTCATTCATTCTCACAATCACCGTCTTCCTTATCCTACTCCTATCTCCTTAATCGTGGGATGCAAAATTCAAAGATTTCATTTCATTTCAAGAGCTTTCAAACCGGGACTGTCCCGGTAAAAACCTGACATATGGTAACTCTGACTATATAACAACATCGGTTTCGATACCAAAAAAAAAAAAAGTCAAATTATCATATGGTATTACACAGTTTCAGAAAAAAAAATCTAATAAGCTAGCCGCATTAAGTCTAATACATATTTCACAACTTTATGCGTAATATAAATGTATATAGTTAAACAATTGATATCATACACTACAAGCACTGAAAAACAACGTAACGTTCTCTAATAAAAAGAACGTTACTTTACGAACCAATAAGTTAATCGCTCTACGAACCTTATTGTACACATTATACCCTAAAGTTACAGCCTTATGCAGTAATCAATTCCAATCAGATATTGAACAAGTATGGTGTTTCCTTGAGAATAATCCATCACTAAGTTGAACAAGCGCCTTTGAAGGCTAATCGTCTTCCATTTTACCCTCTTCTTCGGTAATTCATCTCGCTACTCTTGTTCGATGCAGTTGAAACCATGACCTCATCCTTTTGCAATGTCCATCCACAAGGAAGGATGAACAGGTTCAACCTTTTGGAATTTCAAATTCGAAGCTTCTGTCAATTTACTTGTTCGTGTCTCTTTCTGTAATGTTGCTATATGAGCGGGTATGTTGCGAGGAAACAAAAGAGGCTAGCAAAGAAATCGAATCGTAAGATCACCATAAGATGAAAGTCGCATACTCCAGAGACTACTTGATACGTAATGTTGATCAAAATAAATTAGGAATTCTTCAGTTTCTTCTGGTACGATTTGCTGTAAGTAATCCATCCCTTCTGACCCTTGTCAGAGAGAAGGAAAACAAATCCGTCCACCATTCCATAGAAATCGGACTTTCTCATTCTCCCAGTAAAAATTCGCCAATCCCAACTGCTGCAGTGTGTACTTCGTGTTCGTGTGACTTGTCTGGAACGCTTTGGCTTACGACTTCCCTCACTAGCCACGTCTGGTTGTGAATTTAATTTACATATTCCAATATTTGTTTGTTTTATCCCTCCCCGCTGGTCTAGTGGCAAGCACGCAAGCCTTTGGCGTATGAGGTTCAAGGTTCGATTCCTGGTGGGAGAGCATTGAGTGACCAAAGTGGTTCGGGTTCCACTATAATCAGTAAATTCAAGTCTTCCTTAGCCGACCCGGCAAAACCATGGAACGTAAAACTAAATACAAACCTTTTCTGTTTTCGCAAAAGAAACGTTTTATTATGAAGTAAAACACTATTCAGAAATATAATATTAAAATTTGCAAGAAGGAAATTTATTTCTGCGTAACAAAATTTAAAAATTAATTATTCACAGGTAATTGTTTTATTGGATTGTAACGACAGTATAATTTCAGTATAATTTCCCAAAGACTCTTCTCATACAATTCTGCTGTTCTCACATGTAACAATTCCCAAGTGTAACACTCCGATTTTGATAAAATTTAGCAGATATATATTACACATGAAATAAACGAATGCATGTTTTTTTTTTTCTTTTCAGCGGAAAAACAGTTTTAGGGGGCAAAAGCCCCCACCCAAAATTTTGAAATTTGAGTCCCGAAAGGCAAGAAGTGAACCGAAGCGAATAATATTGTGCACAGATGCTATAAACATAAAACGAAGGAATAGATGTTTCGTATTTTCCTGGGAAAAACGGTTGGACATAATTGCAACGATAGTTTGTGTAGGAACAGTACGCAAAAATAAATAAATAAAGAAAGAAAGAATGAAAAGAAAAGAAAAGAAATGATTACGTGTTTTTGATTGTGTGCAGAAAAACAAAAGTGTGACAAAGGGCCCCCCTCCTAAAAATACGAAATTCAACTCCACGAGCCCAGAAAGAAATATACTGTAATAAATGAAAATGTCCACAAATATTGTAGACGTAAAATGAAAGAATACGTGTCGTATTTTCCTATGAAAACTACCTGCGCTTCTGCGGTAATAATTACTTCTTTTTCGGAGGGACTTTAGTCACACCACAGTTTTTCCGAAGAAACTAAAAACACGTATTCGTATATTTTTTGCGTATTGTCTCTAAACACAGTTTCGTTACAATTCTCCATGTCCTTTTAGGTACTTTTCACTATACTAATGAACACTTTGATAAATCGTGATTAAATGTTTGAAGGGGTCTGTACCCCACCCAACTATCTTTTCCAGAAAAATGCGACACAATATTCTGTCATTTTACGTCTACAATATATGCACACAATTTCGTTCATTCCGGTCTACTTCTTCATGCCTTTCGGTCGTCAATTTCAAAATTTTCGGTGGAGACTTTTGCCCATAAAAACATTTTTTTCTGCAGGAAATAAGAAAGAAGTGTTCATTTATTTTTTCAATATTGTCCCTACCCAAAATTTCCTTACAATTCTCCATGTCCTTTAGGCATGTTTAACGTACTGTTATTAGCGCTTTTGATATTTCGAGATCAAAGGTTTGAAGGGGTCTGTGCCCCACCCAACCATTTTTCCCGGGAAAGTACGAAACACATATTCCATCATTTAACGTTTATAATATATGTGAACAATTTCATTCACTTCGACTAACTTCTTCTTCTTCTTGTCTTTCCGGCCTCAAATTTCTCCAAATTTTGGGTGGGGGCTTTTACCTCTTAAAACAGTTTTCCCCAGAAAAGAAAAAAACACGTATGTTTATTTCATGTGTAATATCTACCTGAAAATTTTTTATCAAAATCGGAATGTTACACTTGGAAAATATTACATGTCAGTACATTCATATAGCTTACATTTGCGGCAGAAAGTTCTTGTTTTGTGCTCCCTCTTTGCTGGAGAGACTTTTTTTTAGGCTGTTCCTCTTCAGTATACTGGGAAGCTTCTATTCTCCGTGATTTCTTCTCAACGTTGGCGAACTGCTAACCAGACGAAATGAAGAATTTACGGCA
Organism: Thermobia domestica; assembly: GCF_964235325.1. NCBI lineage: Eukaryota > Metazoa > Arthropoda > Insecta > Zygentoma > Lepismatidae > Thermobia > Thermobia domestica. The sequence goes on from NC_137464.1 coordinate 187,316,074, forward strand.
TTTCAAACTTTTTAATGTTTGTTTCTCGTTTGAAATTACGCTTTGATGACACAATACCATAAGTGTTGAGTCCACTTACATCAGTTATGTAAAATACTGTCATAGGCCATTTTGTTCATTGTTTAGTGGTGTAACGGCGAACCATATGATTGTTAGTGTGAACGTCTGATTTTGTTGAGTTGTAATATATGATAACTTTGAGTATTTTCCTCCGCTCTAGAAATAACCACTTTTGGATATAGTTGTGCATTGTGTTTTGCAATTGTAAAATGGCTGATCTTAATGGGTATATATTGTCAAAAGAGACAGAGCACCCAAAAAATGAGAAGTTGTTCGTCTACAGTCATATTATATTGCAGAGTGTGTGAAGAATCTGCAACTTCACGAATTAGGAACAATTCGTCTTCAGGTATTCTAATAGCGCCGATGTTGGCATCAAAACATAAGGCAGCCCTTGTAGGATCGCTTTTCTCCGGAGTTTTGCCTTTTGCATTAGCTATAGGTGCTACGCTTCAAACTTCTAACCAAGCCTCTGGTTAAGAAAACTACTCAACGTCTCATTTCAATATCGGTACCTGAACAAGAAACTTCAGTTGCATTTGTATATAAGTCTGCTAATATCTTATCGTCTGTCGGGAATCAATTTCTTCATCGTTTATTGATTTACCAAAAATATTCCTCCTCTGCCATCAACAGTGACGTGTATTGTTAGTGATCTGTTAATATACCACGTGCAATAGTCAAAACACACTAATAATAAACAAAACTTTACATACAATCAGTGGCAAAGCCACGATTTCTATTGGGGGGGGGGGGTCAGTGTCCTACTCCGGAAAACTTTTTTTTTTGTGGTCAATATGGAGACTGAAAGCGCAAATTTAGGTTTTATTCTAGCAACTTTTAAAAATGTTGGGGCTTGGGAGTCCAGATCCCCGGAAACTGCCACTGAATACGCAACTGCATACAATGGAAAATTAATACAGTTTGATAGACAAAAGCAACAACTATGCTTCTGACAAGAAACTTATATAAGTGAATAAATAAAGAAAAGCTGCTACTAAAATAAGCAAAATTGCAAATAATTAAGTCAATCAAACTACATAATAACATATAAAGTTGTAATATGTTATATCTGACTTCATTAGAACAGTTAGAAGATTATCAGAACGTTAACTTTACTACGAGCCACAATCTCAATCTATACTGAATCCATCCTCATATTTCTGCATTAAGGCTGGAGTTTAATGGACCCACTCGGTCCCCAATGCTATAAATTTTAAAAACTATCACTTGACTCACGGAAATAAAAAAAATAACACAACACAAGAACACAACCAGGGAAATGTCATAGAATCTCAATACTTACTAAGCCTTAGTAATTATTAAAGAAAGTATGCGTACGAGTGCAATGGACCCACCTGGTAGTCCTAGGGTTAAAATTGTATCCTTGTATGGATATTTAGATAGAGTAAATACTAGTTCTTGCCGGATTTCTTTAACTACTTGCGATATGTTCCATTATTTTCAAACTAGGGTTTAAAATGTAATTGATTGCGTTTAGGGCGGCTTATAACACTGAAAGGAGTCGTTTTATGACACATGTTTATTAGTACGTTTTATTTTCATTTGATATAAAGAATTACCCACCAAATTTTGGCAGTTGAATTTTGCCCCCTGACACCCTGTATTTACGATAGGAAATGAAGTTATGTAATGTGCATAAATAATTGCTGTTTTTGATGCAGTACTCGTAGTATTTGCATTAAGGTGCGTGTAATTATTATTATTTAAAACTATATAAATTTTAAACTAACACTAGCACATGAATTCACATCCACATATGAAAATCTCATAGATGATATGGTAATGTTCGTCGTAATTAAATTGTACGTAATTACAGATGTACATGAAAAGTCAGAGTGTTAGAGCTGACGGTGGTGAGCAGAAGAGAAAGAAAAGAACACATTTCTTTCAACTTGCCTAAGGGGTTTTAAAAGTGACATGACAATTGTGCAGCAAGAATAGCAGGATCTTTCAAGTGAAAACTCCTTGTTCTTTAGTCGTGAAAAGAGAGGGGATGGGGATAAATATGAGTACGAAATTACATTTATACATAAAAACTAGTTCTCTCTTTGGTCAACCCTAGCACACTGATAAGCATCAAATATTTTCTGGGCGCTAAGTGCACGATATTATATGTGGGCGCTAAATCTACGGGCGCAAAGTATACTCCACGATATATATATATATATATATATATATATATATATATATATATATATATATATATATATATAGCCCTTCCCAAGTTACGGGCTGAATTTGGATTTAAATGGCATCGGAAGTGTCACTGTACATCTCAGAGACCCGGCAAACTATGGATTCGATACTAATATTGTTGATTTTCGATCATTTTATGTATCTGTCCCTCCCCTCTCCTAAGTTGCACTGTCAAAATGAAATAATAAAATTCATTCTAGACCCGAACTTGATCCGTGTTGAGAGTTTGATCAAGATCGCTCTGGTGCTTCAAGAGTTATAAAATCACAAACATAATCATTTTCATTTTTATTTATAGGCTATATAGATTTCATTAACTAATATTTAATAAGATTGAAGCAGAAGATTTGAATATAAATAACTTTTGAACTTATGTTTAGTAATATTTTTTTATTTTTGCAAGTGAATATTAACTGAATATTGTTAATAGTGAACATAAACTTGAATAAACAAATATGAACATAGAGAACAAGATAGTTTCTTGTCTGTCTTTTCTAAATATTGAAGTAAAACTCAAAGTAAGGAACGCACATGCCTTTTATGTTACGCCTATATATATCGAGTGATTCCGTTAGTCCGTACCAGACCTTTAAATCGAAAACGGTCCAAGATATGTACAAACTGAAAAACACATATCCCATTAGTTGCAAAGGACAACAGAGCGAATTAAAAAGTTTCGTCCCAGGGTCCCCCGTAGGGTCCCAGACAAGTTCCAACTCAAAATTGTCAAATGGAAAGAGGAGTCAAGTGGTATATCACTTGAAAGCTCTTGTAAAAAGAAAGAAGCTACAACCAGTCCCGATTCTCTACGATCACCCTATGTAACATGGTGGCAGGTCAAAATGTCATCAAAATTTGCATTGAAAACAATATGGCCACCCCTATAAATCTGAAACGGGCAGTCAGACGGAAAAGCTGAAAAACAAGTGTCTCATTATTTCAAAAGTACAACATATCACGGTAACCAGTTCTAGATATCCAGGCAGGGTCCACCTTCAAATTAGCAGTTGTTTGATTGTGCTGGAGGGAATGCCCTGAGCATTTTGAACACCTATATTTCCTTGGTAACATACGTTTTCCGGGTACAATACTACAGAGACTGTTCAGTCCTCTTTCGTGAGACTACTGAAAAGTGTTGTCTTGTCTCGTCTCGTAGTTCAACACTGGTAACATACACAGTGTGGAAATGGAAGCGTTATGGTGGACAGCTAAGCATATTATATTGAAACGTCTAACGTTGTTCTAAGAATTAATTTACCATCGCATAACGTACAAAGGATATATCATATTTACCTTGGAGACGGCTGCTGTCCGTTATGTAACAGATGTGCACTTCACACAGCACGTTTTACAACACGTTTTACCGAAATTGTCGTCCATGTACAGCAAAACAACGGTCCAGACGGCGATAATAATTATAGCCCACAGCTTCAAGCTCTGCCTCTCCTATGCTTCGAAATGTGGTCATTATACGTTGCCTCATATATTCTGGTGTAGTTGGTCTATTCGTGTAAACAAGCTCCTTGAGTCGACCCCAGAAATAATAGTCCATGCACGTAAGGTCTGGAGAGCAAGGAGGGAAAGGAGTATTGGACCCTCTTTCTAACCAACGGTGCGGAAATAAAGTATTTAACGCACCTCTGCATATACGAGCAGCATGTGCTGGACAACCATCCAACTGTTTCCACATATTACGCCGCACATGAAGTGGGCTGTTTTCCAGCAGTTGCGGTAGATGTTCTGTCAAGAATTGATGGAACAGAGCCGACGTTAAATTTCCATCAATAAACCAGGGCCCAATTACATGTGTTCCAATGATACCACCCCACACATTGATGCTCCAACGTCTTTGTCGGTTGATCTGTATTGTCCAGTGTGGATTCTCCGCAGCCCAATAATGCGCATTGTGTAGGTTGATATGACCATCACTTGTAAATATTGCTTCGTCTGTCCACAGCACGTACATACTGAAAAACGTTGGGTTTGTCCTCAATTTCTTACGGGCCCAATTACAAAACTGGAGGCGCTTATTACGGTCGGCATCTGTTAGCACCTGGCACAAGGAGATATGATACGGGTGGCGTTTATGCTTCCACAGTATACGCAGTACACTTGTTTGATTAATTCCGCAATCCCGGGCAATATCTCTTGAGGATGCATTAGGATGTACTTCGACAGCAGCCAAAACATTAATAACGACATCATTGTCATCTACAATTGGAGCATGTTTGTGACCCCCATATTGAGGAGGTATGCTCCCTGTTTCAGACGATTTGCTAACCGTCGAAGTACATTATGGGAAATTGATTGTCGCTGTGGAAACCTTGCGTTATAAATTCGGGCTGCAGCTCTATAGTTTTGCCTACATTCCCCTAACACCATTAACAAACTGTGTTCCAGCGTACCTCACAGTCGTGCCTTTCAATTCAAGATTGTCTGCGACTATTTTTCTCGAAAGGCGTATGTTTTGTACAACAAACATAAACCAGTAAACAGCACAATCCAGTTGCAGTAATCGTTATCAAAGATGTGTATGTTTATTCATTTCGGTATTTCATTTGAAGTTATACGTTTCACGACATTAATGTCTCATGATTTCACTTTTACACGACGCATAGGGAAGAAAAGGGCAGGTAAAGACAGGGATGGAACCTTGCGTTAATCCCATTATTCGCCTGTTGTTACTGAGGAACACTGAGCTTAAGATAGGTATACAGAAGAACCAGGCTGTGACATCAATCAAACCTAGGTCGGAAATTGGGGGGGAAATGCATTCTCGACACAATAACACAATAACGCGGAGAGGGTTGCAACGTGACACTCGGCGATTGGCAAGATTTATACTGTACGTCATTGGATAGCACACGGCAAGTACAGAATACAGATCTATTTGTAGCGCCGTTTTGGGTCCTGGGCTGAATGCGGGCAAATGGTGCAAAACAACATGTCCCAGGGGAATGTTCCGTATAATTGCTGTACCCTGGAGAGTTATGGTGTGCATCATGGAAACAAATCATCGCGTAGTGCACACAACCGAAATATTCCGTCCGTTGCACTAGCCAGTCGGGAGGATACAGTGTTCAATTTCCTTGATCCCATAGTTTCGGAGGTCTGGGAGGGGAGAGGCCACCCTAAGAAGCAACATCACAACTACCGACAAAGGGCTTTCAAACACACATCCTGTCCGAACACCAAGGTCAAGATCTGGGAAGAGCCCCAGACCTCTTACAAAACAGATGCAGGAAACATTGGTAGAGCATGCTTGCCTCGTTCCACATCTCGAAGAATTCTGTGCAAGCAAAGTGAAAACAGTTGTTTTCTTCCGACCGACTAGTGTCATTGACTCAATATTTCGGCTGTGGGCACCACTCACTGATGTGTTTTTATGATGAACACCACAACTCTCCAGGGCTACCGGGCACTGTCCAGCAATTTTACCGCCAATTCCGCTGGAGTATGTGTTTTTTCACATATATTTCAATGCAAATTTTGATGGCATTTTAACCCGCCGCCATGTTGCATAGGGTGATCGTAGCGAATCGGGACTTGTTGTAGCTTCTTTCTTTTTACAAGAGCTTTCAAGCGATATACCACTTGACATTTTGAGTTGGACCCCGTGTGGGACCCTGCGGGGGACCCTGGGGCGAAACCTTTTACTTCAATCTGTTGTCCTTCGAACATCATATGACACTTGTTTTTCGGTTTTTCCGTCTGGATGCCTGTTTCAGATTTATAGGGGTGGCCATATTGTTTTCAATGCAAATTTTGATAACATTTTGACCCGCCGTCGTTTTGCATAGGATGATCGTAGAGAATCGGGACTTATTGTAGCTTCTTTCCTTTTACAAGAGCTTTCAAGCGATATACCACTTGACCCCTCTTTCCATTTGACAATTTTGAGTTGGACCCCGTGTGAGACCCTGCGGGGGACCCTGGGACGAAAATTTTTACTTCGCTCTGTTGTCCTTTGTAACTAATGGGATATGTGTTTTTCAGTTTGTACATATCTCGGACCGTTTTCGATTTAAAAGCCTGGTACGGACTAACGGAATCACCCGATATATATGGTTTAAAACAATTCTGTTTTAAACACTCAATCCAGGTCTTCTTTAGCAATTTGACAGAAAGACTGTTTATAGTGGTGTGAAAATAACACTGCGGCTGTTTTACAGAGCTAAGTGAATGAACAAAAGAACGCCAAAACACTCGTAACATTTACAACCATTTAACACGAAAGAAAATGTTTTTGTAAAATTGCTTTTTTTTTTGGGGGGGGACAAAATCTATATAAAACAATACCAAAGGTGTTTGACTAAAATGGCTCCTTATCATGTAAGCTGGTTCATTCCACAATCCATTATTTTAACATTTTACTCGTAAGTCCGGTGGAGTTGAAGTAAAGTCACGCATGTGCCAAAAATTTAACACAATTCGGGTGACACAGAGTAACGTTATGTTGAATTAACATAGCTATTATATATATATATATTTAGGTCTGAAAATTTACGAACCACCCACCTGCAGGACTGATGTTTCAAAGTGGATTAAAGCTAGAACGAATTTTAGTGTTATTGCTAATGAAAGTTGTCGGACTGACTTACAGAGACATACAAGCGAAATATAATACAATATATGTCTGATGTAGAAGAAGAGATATACGTACTTCAAAAGGGGAAAAAATAGAAATATAATGAAGAAACTAAAAGCATGTCTGAAGTTGTTGGGGAAAAATAATTGACCAGTTCCAGTAATATATGTCTTTGCAAGGAAACTCCTTCTTCTCACTTTTAACTCAACTGGTGTGCAGTACTGAGTACTTTTTTTTTCTGAAATGTTGTTTTCCTCTTCTGCCCGCACATCCTAACTTCTCTTCTCCATTTTCAACCCACACTTAATGTCTATCTTGTTCCTTGATTTTTTTTCTTTAAATGGTATATCTCTATCTTCCTTTCTGTTCTTTCTGCCTCGAATTCAATACTCCCAAAGTTTAACTAAGCAGCCCTAAAGACAAAATGCTGCCTTGGTGTACACACTCTCCCGAAAGTCCTTCAAGGGAAAATGACATTACAACTCCATCCATGTTTTCGCCCAAGTTTCTGTAATGGTTCCATTAGCAACGCTCTGAATTAGCGGCCCGAGAAACCACCTCATCCTCGGCTCCCCTCTTTCACTCACTCAGTTTCCACTTTTATCGTTTCTTACCCGACGCACTGTTAATGATATTTTCTATTTTATATATATATATATATATATAGAATAAATTGGAACGAAAGAAAGTACGTGCTTCTAGATAGAATTTCTTTCTTATAGGAGTTCATGTATGGGCGTCCACAAGTATTAAATTACATGGAAGGAATATAGGAATTACAAAGTACTCATGCTGACATTTAATTAAGAAAAATGAACCATATTCTTAATTGCAATAAGAAACCTAGACAAACATTTCACTATAATGTATTAGATGGTAACGTAAATAGATGTATATCTTTATAGTTAAGGTATTTAAGGACTTAAAGATAAGTTATAAGACTATCCGAGTATTCAATTTATAAGTATTTTTACCAGCATCTCCCTCCCAATATGTATTATATTGCAATTAAATTAAAACAAGATCTCGCTCGTGAATATATGGTTAATATACATGCCTTTCGAGTGGGAGGCCCGGGTTCGATTCTCGGTGGAACTCATGTACAAGATGGACTTGCTCTCCGGGCAACCGAGCAAGTGGCCGATGAGTCTTCCTCGTTATGGTGCCTCCCAAAACTCTATTTAATAATAATAAAAATAAGATGAATAATTTCCCTGAAATATTTTTATTATTTTCCTGGATATAGTTACCGCTCCAGGGAGAGAGTGGTGGACACACTGACCCTTCCCAAAAGGCTACCAATTTTTGTTATAGCCTTAGTTGGTTTTAAGATACACAGAGCCGTATATCCCCCCTCTCAACTAATATTAGTTTAATGGAGTTACCTGTAAAGAAGATCACCAATCCTGGGAGACCCGGGGGACTGCCTCCCAACGCTCATGTAGGCCCCCATGTATTTTTATGAATATATATATATTTTATTGTTAAATGTATTGTTCTATGCATTTTTTATGAATATACAATATATGGCATAATTTGAGTACAACCTGTCTTAAAATCCCCATTATGTCTTCTTGGACCCTTGTCCGCAACCAAACACACATCCGAATGGGTCCCCCCAAAGTTACAGAGAAATCGGCGTCCTTGCTACAAATAATACAGTAAGGTTTTAAACTGACCTATCACTTAAGCACGCTATACGAAAAAAAAAAAAAATACAAGAAGCCACTTTTGATGAAATGTTATTATTCTTTCAACACATATATAATTATGGTCCAGGAACTGATCCATCCTTTCCAAACATCTCTTCTGGATTCACTAATGTCCTAGAATAATTAATTTGTAAATCTTTCTTGTTATTATAAATAACTTTTAAAGGAGCGTGTAAGGTAAGGTTGACTACGGCTAACCTCAAGTTGAGTTAATTTTGAGTTTAACTTCCCTTTCAGCAGCAAGGCTATATGAGACGGGACCTACTGATTAACGTGGAATCCGAAACACATGAGCACCCGCTGGAAATCGAACCCGGGTCTTCCACGCCAAAGGCGCATACGCTAACCGCTTAGCCACGGAGGAGCTCAACCTCAAGTTGCAGTTATGTCGTATTTCCAGGGCGCCGTGGCTGTCTTCTGTAATCAAATGTGATATTAAAACAGCACTTTGAGATATCCTTCAAAGTTAGTGATGCAGTATTGACAATAATATTCAACATATCTGTATAAATGAGGTAATACCCCACCTCAGAATAATTTGTATGGAGCTCTCCCAATATCTGTACGGACATCGTCCATTTCATAGAACTAATCCAAAGTCAACCCCTGCTCATATGTATGTGATCCGACCTGAAACTGTAAGTACTTATCTCATATAACCTCAAGGACACTAAACTCCAAACCACTATTAATAAAACTAAACAAGTTTGCTTGAATTGATTTAGGTTAGGAAGTAATCTCAAGGGTAACTATTTGACTCCTTTAAATTTTCAATTATGATGGAAGATAATTTAGTTAATGTTATCAGCCGAAGTATCCTGTTATCAATGAGACTATAAAACAAAATTGTACCTTTGCATCATAATGTCAATTTATCTGCGCTTAACAAATCAAAAATTGTTGCTTTTCATTTGTAATTACGGGTCTAGTTCAAAACTCCCACAGCCAAAACTCCAACACTCAAGAAATGTCAAAACGCCCACACAATCGGTCATAACTCCCACACAAACGGACAAATCTCCCAAATGCACGAACGGTCAAAACTCCCACACTCAAGAAATGTCAAAACGCCCACACAATCGGACATAACTCCCATACAAACGGACAAATCTTCCAAATGTACGAACGGTCAAAACCCCCACAGCCAAAACTCCCACACTCAAGAAATGTCAAAACGCCCACACAATCGGTCATAACTCCCACACAAACGGACAAATCTCCCAAATGCACGAACGGTCATAACTCACACAGCCAAAACCCCCACACTCAAGAAATGTGAAAACGCCCACAGAATCGGTCATAACTCCCGCACAAATGGGCAAAGCGCCCACACAATCCCCACATAAATGGACAAATCTGCCACATAAATGGACAAAACTCCCACACGTAGAAATTGTCAGAACCGCCACACAAATGAACAAAACTCCCACACAATCGGACAAATCCCCCTCTCTTTGAAATGATCCTGGTTGTACGTCTTGTAAGTTTCGCACGCTATAAATAATAAAAAGAAGTACAAGGGTGTTTTGATCGTTCGTGTATTTGGAAGATTTGTCCATTTGTATGGGAATTATGACCGATTGTGTGGTCGTTTTGACATTCCTTGAGTGTAGGAGTTTTTGCATTGGGAGTTTTGTCCATTTGTGTGGTGGTTGTGACAATTTGTGCGTGTGGGAGTTTTGTCCATTTGTGTAGCAGATTTGTCCATTTATGTGAGGATTGTGACCGTTGCTATGTGTGGGAGTTTTGTCCATTGGTGTGGGAGTTATGACCGTTGGGGTTATGACTGCTTACCTGTGTGGGAGTTTTGACTGTGGGAGTTATGACGGTTCGCGCATTTGGGAGATTTGTCCATTTGTGTGGGAGTTATGACCGTTTGTGTGGGCGTTTTGACATTTTCTGAGTGTGGGAGTTTTGGCTGTGGGAGATTTGACCTGCTTCCGTTCCTTACATTCCCATACTTCTAGATACATACTACACTACATTTTGTGGTAAATTTTACTGTAAGAAATTGAAGCTACGAACGAATCTAATGAGTGATTAATTAAGAAGATATTCTTTAACATACTTTTTGATCCACATAGGTTAATATTAGCTCATTTATCGTGATATTAATCACGTAGATCTAAAAACATTGGATCATTCTCTTGATACACCTAAAGTTTGCATGAATAGTAAATAATATTATGAGAAATTTCTGTCACAATTTTCAACATGAGCAGCTAAAGTTGAGAAAAGTTGAGTACACTTTATGGTTCATCAAAACAATTTGAGAGACAATTCTGAAATAATTACAATATAGTGTAAGATAATATGGGGTGTCCAATATACAATGCAACCCGGAGTTTGGGAGAGTAGAACTTGTGAACCTGAAGTGATACACAAATAATGGTTATACGAAAATGAAGCTTTGTTCGTGTAAATATTTTTAAACTAGGAAGCAACGATTTAAGTACACTAGGAACCACACAGTGTTGCCAGATGTAAGCCGAAGTGTAAATATCCAAGGGAACTAAGGAAATCTTTGTTTTCATAAATTAACACTCTGAATTGGCAACATTGTTGATGTTCAGTGCATCAAAAGGTGCGTTAAGTATCTGGTAGAAGGTTCGCAGTCCAAAATATTCCATGAAAATATCCCGAAATGAATATTTTCACTATTTCCATAAAAGTACATTATCATTCACAATATCTATGCTTAGTCATGATTTCACGAAACAAATTACAAAACATGGTTTTGAAATTTTCATTGCAACTGAAGTGAACAACTACTTTGCTAGGCGTTGATTTAAAGCTCTTGTTTCTATTCTGGGTAAAGGGAGCACGGTGGCTCAGTGGTTGAGTGTCAACCTATAATGTCACGGGTCCCTGATTCGATCACCGATCACATGAGTTTATGATGCACAACATTGTGTTAGTGAGGTTTCTCGAGTTTCTTCCGTTTCCTCCCATATTTTCCACCAATTTTTTCATCGTCATAATTTTCAGTAATTGCACATATTCTTTATTCTAAAGGGCATAATCGTGGGAGATGAAATTGGAAATTTCATTTCATTGCTAACTGGGCGGACCCACCAAATTGAGCAAGAACAAAACTGATTCGTAAAAATTAATTAGTAAACATGTAAGAGAGAGTTGAGTTGAGTTGGTTTTAGTTTAGCGTCCCTTTCAGCAGCGAGGCTATACATGGGCCTACTGATTAACGTGGAATCCGAACCACATGAGATCCCGCTGGGATCGAACCCGGGTCTCTCACGCCAAAGTTTTCGTATACGAATGTCCAGGGGTAAAAGTGGATCTAAAAAAATAGGGGGACTGTAGGTAACGGCATGACGTCCCGCCGTCCCCCTGCCTATCTTTGCCATTGTATTTTTAGGAACTAAGGGGACGCCGTACATATTTTTGGAGATAGGGGGACGGCGTCCCCTACGTTTCCCCGCACTTTTACCCCTGCGAATGGCCCAAAGTCGATCATTCTCTAATTTTACTAGTTTTAGTTGCATGCTGTAGTGGAAAGCGCAGTAGTTTCTTATAAAATAATTTGAAGAGTAAAACAATCATGATAAATAAACAATAAAACATCATTTCTCTAAACGTCACTCAACCTTAAGCTGCAAATTTTCTTCACTCTTACTGCCCTCAACCTCACTTTACCTAAAACATCTCAGTTTCACTCATCCTCACAACCTCTCATACCCCCTTAGTCTCAATTGCCCTTACAATTAACCTTACGCATTGACTTTGAGGGCGAGTGAGTTTGAGGGATAGCTGCATGAGCAGGCCCAACTGTGCAACACTCCAAAGATGGAGTGGATCACCCGGTCGTGCGTCAACAGAACGTGACCCACTATGATCCACCATCCACCGTGACTCACTCTGACTCACTCACCAACTCTGTTCAGTGCATTGTAGACAGCACCTTCTGAACACTGGTGACTTTGTCTACGTTTCAAGATTTCCATTTTTTTTCTTTTCCATTTGTTTCTATTTACTTACTTGAGGTGTGTATATCTAACTAAAAACAAAAAAAACTTCAGGCACTTTTGGATATTCATATTTGTCATTGTAATAATACCAATACGCAGTGGCGTATTTAGAGGGGTGGCTTCCGGGCCCACCCCGAAATCTTACTTAGTATAGTAAAGTAAATGAAGTATCTTGCAGAATTTTCACATTCCCAGGTAGTGTCATATTGTTAATTGTGTGTCCTGTATGTGAATGTTTGGTGCGATCTCACGAATAAACAATAATAAAAATGAAGTAATAAAAGACAGGAAAAACTCTGAAGAAATTTGTACAAACCAATATTGTTTCGCACTGTGTCTCTTGTTGTTATATTGTTATTAATGTATATCTTTTTAATTTACTTTCAGGTGGCGGTAGAGGAAGCAGCCCAAATAGTGCAAAAAAATTGTTTTTAATGAATGACAAATGATAAAAAAAAATATCTTTTATATTTGTAATATTCTTTACAGGTTTGTCCGTTTTTTTGTAAAAGGGAAAATAATAAAAAAAATGAAATAAAAAAATAAAAAAATGTACATTAAAGGGCATGGTTTAAAGTTTAGATGCCATGCTAGTAAATATCCCTGGCCCTC